>NC_086247.1:64156449-64333949 GCF_021018805.1 Prinia subflava
AAGAAAGAAAGAAAGAAGAAAGAAAGAAAAGAAAGAAAGAAAGAAGAAAGAAAGAAAGAAAGAAAGAAAGAAAGAAAGAAAGAAAGAAAGAAAGAAAGAAAGAAAGAAAGAAAGAAAGAAAGAAAGAAAGAAAGAAAGAAAGAAAGAAGAAAGAAAGAAAGAAAGAAAGAAAGAAAGAAAGAAAGAAAGAAAGAAAGAAAGAAAGAAAGAAAGAAAGAAAGAAAGAAAGAAAGAAAGAAAGAAAGAAAGAAAGAAAGAAAGAAAGAAAGAAAGAAAGAAAGAAAGAAAGAAAGAAAGAAACTTCCAGCAACTTGTTTTCCCTGTCTCTTTTTTTATGATAAGGGAATAGTTTTGTGAACACTGTCAGCCTTTTGCCATATGTTCCAGGAAACTAGGGACCCTTGAAGAAGAAGAGGCTTTTGAATTATTGATCAATGATTAGCAAATGCAATCGAAATTGTAGACTTGACGTTGTGCAGGGATTCATAATTTATGAGTGGACAAAATAGTAGGTAGCAGAGGTAGTGGTAGGTGATTTCAGCCCCCATATTGATTACTTAAAACAACAGGAGGTAAGTGTAGTGTGACAGACAGAACAAAAACTGACAGCTCACTGCCTGTCCATCACTACGGACTGAGCACTGAGGGAATAAAGCTTACTGTAGAAGCAAATACATTTCTATTGTGTGTCTTTGATCATTATGCTGTTCCACTAGACCAAAGGACATATTTGTTTATAATTTATGTATTCCCTTACTATAAAAGATTGATAGCATCCTATTAGATACCATAGTATCTAAATATCTAGATAGTTTGTACCTGTAACAGCTTGAGGAGCAATATTGTGGAACATTTGCATAGTCTATCAGCAAAGGTAAAAACCTGGGAATGGAAAGGAGACAAGGTGTGTCTGGCACCAGCCTAGAAGTCAGCTCTGTTTTCCATCCTTTGCTGTAGTGTGCCAGCTCTTCTTGGGCTGCTGTAATTCTTCCTTACAGATCAGCTCCTGAGAGCACTACTTGGAAACAGACCCATCCTGTCAATGAAAAAGCAGCTTCCACCTGTAATTTTATGGGTGGGTGAAAGAGGAGTAAGTGGGGGAGGGGAGTCATCCAGTCTCCAGCTCACAACTGCATGATCATTTCTGCACCTAAGTAAGCAATCTGTGTGTATCAACAGAGCTAAACTTCTTCATCCTTGAAGAGCTGGAATAAGTCTGTGTCTGCACCAAGGGATTTGGTGACCACCGGGGAGGGTTCGGGGACTCTGTTGGTAACTGACAGCTTACTTGGTTGGAATTGTGCTGTTACAAAAACACTTCAAACCCTCATGGCCTGCTTGTGGTCCTCTGATCTTCACAACAGGAATGGGTAGGTGTGAACAATTTTACTCTCTCTTCTACCCCTACTATAAGTCAGCATGAAGCCAAAAAGTATGCCACAGCTTTACTAAAAAAAGGAATAATAATTTTACAGGGGAAAAAAAATAAAAAGCCTCAAAAAGGTGATTTGAACAACACGTAGGCAAGCAACAGAAGAGTAGAAGTTTCCAGCTTTAGGACAGAAGTGAGCAAAAAACAGATGTCTGTGAAGAGCTGAATTGTTTTTTGTTCTCCCATAGGAAACCGAGGATAAACAAAATGAAGTATCATAAGGATAATGTGAAACGATTTATAATTATTTCTGATAAACACTGGATTCCTAGAGCTCTATGAAAATCCTTCTGCCTCTTCTCTTGACAGATTACAGCCTGCCCACCAGCCTGTATTTTCAAAGAGCACCACCTGCCTCCTGCCCCTCATAGATCTCTACTCTGTTTTACATGTTGAACCACCTTCTCCCTTTGCCAAGTCGGCAACAATGATTCCTCAAGTTTTCATTCAAAGTCCCTAAAAATGTGGGGGAAAATGCCCTAAATCATGACAGTGGTTGCTTTATATCATACTAGTCACCAAAGACAGCATTACAGTGAAACAGAAGTTTACAGAAATTTTAGTGAGCCAGTAGAGTCATTTTTTTTTCCATGGTCTTGTAACAGTAAGTCAATTAAAAACAAAAATATTGACAATAAGTAAATTTAAGACTAATATCTTTCCACAGTTAATAGAAGCTCAATTAAAATGTCATCCTATTGTAATGTGATTAGATTTAAATTAATAACTGACAAGTAATCTATTTTAAAAAAAATTCCTTCCCCCTATTCTTTGTGTAGTATCAATGAGAAGATCACCTTCTTTGAATGTTTATATGTTATTCAAAAGCAGTAACAAGACTTCTAATTTATGGGATGAACACAGGTAATTCTTTATGCCTATGTAACATCCCATATTTGTTCTCTGGAAGAGATGAGGGTCTGAGACTGGTTGAATGTTATTTTTGCATGCCACGTGACAGAGTCTCACAGATGACCCACATACTACTGCTTTTGTTTCCCAATTCACTGAGTGAAAGTATGTCTAACAGAACTGCCACCATGAGTGAGTTTGGACCTTATGGATCATGACCATGAGGATGCATAACTGTGATATTCTCTCCTTGCACACAGTAGTTACGTGAATGTGTATCAACCACAAATGGAGAGGAACGTAGGAACTGGAAGACAGAATTCCTTTCTCCAGAAGTTGTAGCAGTCCTACTGGCTTGCTTGGTTTGCTCTGCAATTGGGAATGGGAAAAAATCATGAAGGGGCAGCAAGAAAATTAAAGAGGCAAAAGCAATTATTTTCCGCCAAAAGAATACCTCATCCTGAATCCAGTAACAGAGAGACCCCATAGTACAAAGGAATCTCAGAAGAAGTGACCATCCTTGTTTAAAGGATTGTCTATATAATAGGTGTCTGGAACTGGTTTTCATTTAAATATTTTAGCACAAAATTGGCAGCAGTAGAGGCAAGACCATCTCACATTTATATATATTTCCTGCAGATCTTTTAGGTGCATCACAAGAAGATGTGATACTGACACTTTCAGAGGAGCAGGTCTGTCAGATTGGTTTTCCTGTGAAGCAGAGAAGACTAAGTAGCAGAAATATCACAGAATGACAGACTCACCAAAAGGGTAATGCAGGAAGGGACCACAGTGGGTCATCTGGTCCAACCTCTATGCTCAAGCAGGGTCATCCTGGAGCACATTGCACAGAATTGCATCCAGGCAGTTCATTAATAATTCCAGTGAAAGAGATTCCACAGCCTCTCTGAGCAACAGATTCCAGTGTGTGGTCACCCACAAAGTAAAGTTCTTCCTCATATTCAGGTGGAACTTTCTGTGCATCTGTTGTTCTTGGTAACTACTTTCAGAATCTCTTGAAATGAAAGAATGGAAGTATTTGACTTGTCCCTTCCCTTTCCTTTCATTCTTCTTTTTCCTTTTCTTTTCTTTTCTTTTCTTTTTTTCTTTTTTTTTTTCCTTTTTGCAAACCCATACCATTCCTGAAGCGTATAGAAAAAATTGGTATGACAAAGATAATGTGTGTGTTCAAAAATCTGTGAACTTACACAACCAGCATAAACCAGCTGACTGTGTAAAGTCCTAGGAGATGTTTTTGAAAGGAATTACAGTAATTTTGGTAGGTTAAAGAGAGTTAATGTTTGAAACATAGCCAATGTGCCTGTGCAAGTCCTGCTGCTTAGAATGCATGATGGCCTACAGGTATACAGATGAAGGATCTGACTAATTGTCAAGAAATTCTCTCACTATATAAAAGGGACAAAATTATTTTTGGGTATACAAACTACTGAAATGTTTTCAGTTTGGGGTGGCCTGAACAGCACATAGAGTGAAAAATAGGAGCAATCACCTTTCTGCACAAGTCAACAAAATACTTTCAGTTTATTTAGGGAGAAACGAAATCATGTATTTAGAAGAGTAGGACCAAGCATCTTGACAGAATCTGGTAATTTGTATAAAACACATAAAGCATTTTAATGGGTTTGCAAGAGTTTTGATGAAAGGAAAATATCATCAGCATTTTATGTTACTTATAATTTCTGTTCAAGAATATATTTGATTCATCTCTGTATATTAATATGAAATCCCGTGTTTGTAAAAATGTACTTTTTTTCCCAAGAATGAAGAAAAATAATATTTAAGTTCTGCTTGATGACTAGAAATTGGGACAGTAACTTTCTGACAGCGATCAGAAAAACTATAAGGGAAGTATTCCTGAAAGATTTACTTCATTTGATATATCACTTCTTTATTCATAGCAATAAATTCTGATCATATAATTAGGCTGAGTAAAAGTACTGATTTTGAAATTGTTTATTATTTTGGACAAACACTATAATAAACCTGTACAAGAATCTTTACTGTGTTCCTAAGTCTGTTAGTCAATGTAGAACAAAATGGCACCTATGGAAAATAAAAAGTATGGCTAAAGCAAGAAATTTTTGTTAAAAATAAGACTTTCTTTATTTGGAGGAAGCTTTCCAGGGTACTTAACATTAGAAAAATTATGCTTTTTTGAAGTGAGAGTCACAATGACTTTAAAATTATTTCAGCCTTGTGAGATAGGACACTAATCCAGGTGATGTGCTCAAATCCCATATGATGTAAATACAGGGGGTTTTATGTCTCCTGAGAGTACCTAGAATTTCAGACTCCCTTATTTTGTCTCTTGTGCATCATTCCTGGCTATTCCTCTGTTTTCCAGTCTAGATGTGAACCTTTTCTCTGAAAGGTCTCTGTTGAACTGCTCACTTTTATATTGAAAAGCAGGCAGTTTAGCCCGTAATAAACATGAACTAGAAACAAACTGAGAGCTTGCTAAAATACTTTGCATCAACCTCACTCTCCCAAACCCTGATAGTTTGATTACTAAATGACCCTGCTGAAATTTTTACTTCCTTTCATTAAGCTGGCTGAAACCTCTTTTATTTAATTCTATTATGCACAGTACAAACAGCAAGAAAGAATCTAAACTCCAACAATTGAGAAATATCCCATTATTTCTGTGGTTGATTTGAGATGGGGGCTATATAAAACTTTCTGTGAGGTGCAGAAGTGAAGAAATATATTTTTCTTAATCATCTCAGTATGAACAATAATGAAAGTTAAATAAAGAGGAGGGATGTAGAGAAGGAAAAATGGGAATAAAAACTGAAAAATAGTATTTCAATCACAGTTACACATGTTTCATAAACTGAGCTTCAGAGGAAGAAAAAAAACCAAAACAAAACAAATTAGTGTTTTTTAAAATCTCACATGGCAAACTTTCCTGGATAATATCATTAACAATTCTGATCTCTCTTTTCTACTGGGGATGAAAACAGGCATGACCCACCCTGGGATAATTTTAACTAAAGAGCACCACTTGAGGATTCACCTAATAATCCCAGTCTCAAGTCCTTCAGCCAACACCAGTCACCTTGTAATGAGTATTCACTTCACAATAATCTCCCTTTTCCCGAAAAATGGTATAAATGGAATTACAACACAATTGCCTCCTTTTATCTGATGAATGTGAAGCAGCAATATTGTGTTAGCAGGCCTTTTTGGAAGATATATTGGACTTTAATAAAATTTGATCAATGCATTTAAGTCAAATTGAATTATATGTAAGTGGATAGGGTTGACATATGTTTCAATATCTGCGAGTGATACATTATTCTCCAGTGAGCATAAAATTTAATGAAATATAAATACCCATTAATCCTCATGTTTCAACCAATCAGTCACCATTGCTCCTGCCTGCTGTTAGCAGAAGCAGGCCCAGAAAGTCATCTGTTTTATCTAAGCAGGAGCTCCAAACTGGAAAGACATCAGAAAGGTTGGGGAAGTGAGAAGGCACAGAATAGGGAAAAATGTGCCAACACTTTTGTTGTTCCATACTTTCTGAAATATAACAATGTAGTGCTCAATTCTCTCTTTTAATCAGAATTAAAATATGAAATTATTAAACTATTAATTTGTTACCTTTCAAATTTGAGTTCTAAGAGAAAACATATTCTTAAACATTTTGGTTTTGTTTTTTAATAAAATCTTGTCACATTCCTTCATTCTTTTTTTTATAGTTGATTCATTATGGTATATTTCACATATTTTGCAAAGATAATCTGCAAGAATAATTAATTCAACAGACCAAGAACATCTTCTCCTGCAATTATCTGTAGTACAAGCAACCCAGCAGAGGTAAACTTTGAGAACTGTACTTCTGAAAGCATGAGACAGTGTGCTGCAGTCTAAAAAACAAACAAGTTTGACACTCAAAGCCCACATTTTATAGAATACATCCACATATAAAGATGTAATTCAAAATAATTTATAACTTTGTAAGAAAAAGACTTAGAGTGTTGTTAATACACATGAACTCAGAATTTAAAAAAAAATCATGTGGTCTTTACTCTGACTTTTCAGCTGATGATTTCATCAGTAATATCAGAAAAATGAAACAAACATGCATCAAGCATAATTTTGAGATAAGCACCAAACCAATCTTTTCCCAGAATAATTATGTATTAGATTCAAGAGAATTACATGTTAAGTGAATGTCAGAGTGACCAGTTTAATCTCAGTTCTGTATATCTATCTGTAAACCTAGCTGCAAACCAGCCACCAAACCCTTTGACATGGACAACACCCACCTTTATCTGCTTTGAGTATTCCAGGAAACTGTTCTAATCACCAGCTATAAGATATCCAGGTGCAGATCTCTCCTAGACTGCTCCAGTCCAACAGTCTGTGAACTGAACCCTCACTGGGACCCTAGCAAGAATTAAGAAAGAACCTATTGCTCTGTGTCAAGTGTACAAGGACAAGAAAGCAGCCCATGGGAAACCTCTGATGTGGGAATATCTCCTGTAATATAGGATGATATGGTCTCCTATGGCTACAGGCTGTGTGTGAGGGGAGGAGCTGTAGACTCCTTGGCTGAGTTTTCTGAATTTGGTATGAACAGTATGTCACCATAACTCCTACTTTGGCTTTTGCAAAGAACATGTAAACAAACCCAGTCTGTCTTATGAAAAATACATTAGCCAATTCTTATGAATCAGACTTGAGGAGTTAAATCACAGAATTTGTCCAAATATTAATTTTATCAGTTTCTCTATCATTCTGGATAGAGTTATCCTTTTTAAAATTATTGACCTGGTAGTAATTTACCTTTTTCTATTGCAGTGCGTATTTCATCTAAAAAGATGTCTTGTACAGACAGATATCGTGTATTATTGCTTTGCATTACTCTTGAGGTCAATGTATTGTACTTTTAAACCACCTGCTATTCAGAGAATTCTATCATGCAGATATGACCATGCTTAGGCCATTTGCCCCTCCTCCCACTCTGAAAGCCTGCATGCAACTAGAAAAATCTGTCATTTGTGCCAACTTCCTGCCACTGGGAACCCTCAAAATGGCTTTGAAATTATGATGTTCTGCTAGAAAACCATAGAGCATTCAGAAGCCTGAAGAACAATTTGCCATCTTGCTATAACTTGTGTCTTGCATATGGTCTATAGTAGAGATGAAGTGAAACAAGGCAATATTAAAAGGAATTAAGGATTGAGGTAAATAAATAACACTTTGGAATTTCTAGTTTACCCTTTCATCTTAATTAAATGTAGCACATATTGCAGGAGGAAGAGTATCTTTCATGGGACATAAGGATGAATACATTGCACATTATCCTGATAAAATTTTGATGTGTTGTCATGATAATTTTGGGAGACAATATGGTTGTGTTCAGATTTTGGTCCTTGTAGCAGAACAACCTGGAACATCGTAGTACTTGAGTGACTGATATTTTCAGCAATTCAATTGTTCGAAAACTTATTTAAAACCCATAAACTGAGGTACAAGAAATATTTGGCACTAGTTTGCATTGAACCGCATGGATAAGTACTGGGGGAAACAATGAAAGAGAATTTCTCTACTGCAGAGACCCAAGAGGAGTGATTACCTGTATTTCTTGCCATGTTTGGAGACCTCTCTCTTCTGCTTTTTGCATCCTACAGGGTCTAGATGTCAAATGCCAGACTGTGGCTACACTCATAAGACAGTTGTTTTCAGAATTATGTAGTCTGAAAAATTATTGGGGATGACGTGTTTCAAGTGAATATGTTTCAAAATGCATGGGTGGGTCTCAAACACCAATTTTTATTATACACTTGTCTCTTTCAGGCTTCTGCAATTTTAGCCTTTTGAGACATGTATCCATTGTCTATTCATTTTTCTGAGCAGGTTATACCTTCCATTTGATTACAACCTTGATGAAATATCCCCAGAGAACTCTAGGCAAACCTGGGGTACTATTGCAAAGATTCTATGATTTTTGTAGACCCTTGATGGGTAGAGTTACATTACAGTTTTTGTTAATAAACCAAAGCCATTGAGGGGGTTCACACAGATACATACAGAGACTTATTATTGTTCCTTTTAAAAATTCAACACTCTGAGGTACCAAATTGAAAAAGATAACCTGGATATTTTCACTGAGACAATACTGTGGTTAGTACAAAACAGATTGCTGGGATGAATACCAACATTTGATTAGTGCTATTCCTCTCATTTCTGTGCCAGAGATCACAAGAACCCCATACAAAGTGTTTGCTACTGACTGTAGTGTGACTGTCAATATGTACTTTGTGATATGTCAGTGAAGAAGTGAAACACATCTATGGAATTCTCTGTTTTAGAGCTTCTCAGTGTGTTTTATATGAAAGTTACTCTGCAGTGTGAAATGTGTATGAACAGAAGTCAGTTAGATGGTTAATCTTTCCAGTAAAAAGCAATTATCAGAGGGATTAAAAAGCCGTCTTAACATGGGGTCTGCTTAACTGCAAAGCAAGTTCTAGTTAAAACCAGCCCCACTTTAAGCTTTAGCTCAGAAGCAGACAAAGTTCTCTAATGAAGTATTAAAAATGATTATGCAATCAGTTTTCTTTTAATTTTTTCTTTTTGCATACTTAAGAAAGACTTGGAATGTTACTAGATTTTACTCTAGAAAGGGCAAAAAATGGCATGTGAAAGCATTCAGAGACATGTAAATATGAGGATAATTTTAATGAGGAATGAAACTTTCTAGGCAAGACACTGGTCACCAAAGAGGTTTGAAAAATGAATTTTTAGCATGATGAGGAAGTAAAATACAATAAAGAAAAATTAAATTACCATGGTAAACCAGATCAAAACCCCCTAAAGACAATAAGTATTTTTCTGTTGTTAAGGAAACACTTTAAATCAGAACCAGATAAGCAAAATATACATAAACCAGAATATACATAAACCAGACTAATTTTAAGAACAATCTTATTAATTATAGAAAAGTTCTGAAAGGAAAATGAAGGGGACTTTTTAAATCAGTGAGCAGGAACATTTGTCTGTTAACCTTAGATGCCTCTGAGCTGGAATTGGATTCTGAGGCTGTTTTAATTCGCACTGTCTTTATTCGCACTGACTGTTCTCCCACTGTATGATGGAGAATGTAGAGTCTATCTTTCATGATTTTTTTTTAAATATTTGCTTGAAATACGTCTCTGTAAGCAGCAGCCCAGTGGTAGAACTCATAATAATGAAAGGCATGTGGTATAACTCCCTCCACCAATAACCATGGTATGTGATCTGGGTAACAATATCCAAACTTTTGTCAGCAGTTCCTCCAGAGTTGTCTGACTTACTGGCCCAGTGGATTTTCTCTTTCTCCAGTCTCTAGTTGCAAACCAAAGGCTTTAGTGAAAATTTAATTGCAAGATAAGTAGAAATCACTGGATAAACTGTTAGCTGCAATAGAACACAAATGGAAGAAACACACTTGTTTATACAGTGTGAAAAACCTCTAAAAGTTACATGAGTTTTGGGCAGAGGGTTGAAATATGACAAGTAAGTGTCATTCCAAACATACGGAAAACATATTTTTCATTATTTCCTCACAGATATAATTATTATTTTTTAAATATAAAAATCAGAATTACCACTATTTCTACTGTCAAAATAAACTCAGTGCTATCAGTTTATGTAGCCTTTTCCCAAAAGTTTGCTCTACATGCTGTGCTCAGAACTTGGGGGACTGTGCCCCACAGGTGGGGCCACTGCCCTGTCTGTGCTACTGTCACATCAGCTCCTGGCTCATTCTCTTCTGAAACAATCCAACTCCTGTTGCGTGCTGAAAATTTCATCTAGACACTTCCCAGATATAGTTGGTAATCTCTTACAAAATAGAGGGAATTCTCTGTGGAAACAGACTTGTTCTGTCAAAAGTACTTTCCTTGTGCTGGAGTGAATTTTGGGGACAGGGAGTTTGCAAGTTCTATCACTGGCTCAAACAACCCCAGGACCGTGGTCCTTTTTGAGATGAGTGTGACTGTTCTCATGCATGACTGATGTGGTAGGAATCCACAGATGAAGGGGAAGCAGACAGACACAACAGATGAGTTACACTTACAGAGTAAACTTGACCCTAAGATGATGAACTCTCTGGTGTTAAGGTACTTACTTGGGACAAAAGAGAATGAATTTCACAAATCCAGACTCATTCAAGGAAAGCAGTGCCTGATGGTTTGGATATGGATATGCTGGCTATATGGTGAGATGGAGATTGGGTTGCTTTGGGTTTTTTTGCACAAAATACAAAAGTAATGAGTTCAGTTTCTTGAACTGAATTATTTTGCAGTCCTGAAAATTTCAGTGGAACATAATAGCTTTCCTGACCAACTTTAAGTCCTAAATTACCTTGGCCTTGAAATTATGTGTGTGGCTACACCTAATGAGTCTGAAAAATCAGCACCTGCATGGTACCTCTGTGGACCCCTGTCATGCATTGCACAATCATAAGCCTGCATTTTCTTCTACGGTACAAAAAATTAAGTTCAAATAGTTGAAGAGAGACTGAGGGTTCTTTTTTATTTTTATATAAGCCAATGCTAGGCATCCAACAATGACCTTTAACCATCAAAGGCAAGAAATAATTTCTTTTCCAAGTAAGATATGAAGAGTGAGGTCCCCATTAGGTTTCAGATACAAAACTTCTCTTGTTGGTCATCCATTATTGAGAACTTCTTAACTTATTTTCATTAATTACTAAAAAGAGACCTAGACAATAGCCATAGGCTATGCAGATGCATCTTTCTTCAATCCCCATTCCTGTTTTCCCATTCTTCCTTAGATCCCCTGACCAGTATCTTACTGAGTTTCATCTGAAGATTATAGGAGCAGTTATGGCTGGAATAGTCCTTTTGAAAATGAAGTAAAGGCTAGTTCAAGTTGATATTTAATATTAATGTTAAAGCAAAAAAAATCAAAGTAATATGCAAAATCAAAATTAAATAATAGAATGATAAGTAATGCAATCTAAAAAACTAACTGGCTTGTTGCATTTCTGTCTCTATATGAGAACATTTCTTTCTCCATTGTTTGTCCTGAAAAAAATGTTAGGGATGTAAATCTTTACAGTAGCTGGCTTCCCCCACATATTTGCCACTGCCAGGGCAATAAATTTTAAGCAAAGAAATGAACTGATGGATTGCAAGATAAAGGGACTTGATTTATACTGTCAAACTCTATAGTGTATGACTTGGCAGCATTACCACATTGATAAATTTAAGAAAAATCTGGCTTTGTAATAAGAATGAGTTGATTTAATATCACCTAGAACATACATCAATGTTAGTTCATACACTACGATTGAGAATGGACAAATAAAAAGAACTCCCATAGATATATTACATTATATTATATATTTTATATTAAATATAATATTCTATTGCATCACAAGCACGTACTAAAAAAAAAATGGAAATTTGTGGCAGAAGCATAGGAAAGAAAAGGTATCAACAAAAAAGAAAATCTGCCAAATTCAAAGTTCAAATGCAGAGGAATAGTCTCCTTAAAACTACTGCACTTTTTATAGTTACTGCAGAGTATTTATGTCACCCACTCTTGTTCATATTTCTACCTTATACTGGGTGCTGCCAAATGCTTCTTCATGTTAAAATGCTTCTGTACTGTACTACTGTAAAAATATAATTGAACTTACAAAGTTTTTTATACTAGTAATGAATTGGATAAGTATGATATTGTGAGAACTGGAGTGACCTTCTATAGCTGATGAATAGTTCTTATGAGTACATGATTCCAAGTAGATTTGCTGTAATTTTACCAGGAGTAAGAATTTTGGTTCATAAAAGATGACCATTAGGTGGAATGTCTGTGAAATTAGGAACAGTTTTGAATTAGTACCACACAACAATCTGAAAAACATTAGCCTGATATATCTTTGATGAAGCAAACATAAAACAGTGCAACATGATGGAACAAAGGATTCCAAAAATTAACTGTCAGCATGGAAGAGAAAGTGGGATTTTCAGCTGGGATTCTAAGGGATTATTTCTCACAACTATTTTATTTTAACATCTACAATTAAATATAAATTTAAAATGTGGGTAAACCTTGTAAATGGCATGCACTGGTAGACAGTAGACCACACACAGTGATTCAGAGATTCAGCTTATTTGATGATGAATGGACATACTCAGCTCATTGACCCATTCATGCAAATATGTGTTTTAACACAGAGTCAGATATCTATGCTGCTCTAAAAAGAATTTTCTACCTGAACAAAGATTTTCCTCCAGAACAAGTTGAAGACATTTATGTTTTCTAGCAGAAAAAGAAGGCCATTGTGAACACCATGAGTGTGTCACTGTAACAAAAGATGGTATTTAAATACCTTGGCAGAATAGTAACAATTGGAATTAAGGAGTCCTCACGATATTTACAGTGAATCATCAGAATAGATAGATGTAATCCACATTTCTATAGGAGGAATAAGTATTAGAGACCCCTGAATAATTAAAAAAAACCCCACCCACAGGATTAAAGAAAAGTTGGTATGGAAAAAATTAAATACTTTAAATTGTTTACCATGTTAAAAGAAAGGTGACTACATTCCACTATAAAATCTTAATTCAGCCTACAAAACAAAGCAAGGCCACAAATACAATTTTAAATGAATAATATGATGAAAAGAATTGGGTTTAGTTGCTTCAAACCCTTGCTAACTAGTAATGAATTCTGCATTTCATAAGCTCCACAACACATTTTAACCTAAGAATATCTCCAAATACTTTCATTTATTCTCTTAGAAGTCACACATTTCCCAGGCTTGGAGTACACATATGTAACCTCCAGCTCATATTTAGAGACTGGATATTTAGTATAAGGAATCGTTTGTGGAAGCCCTGATTCTTAAAAATCAAATAACTGGGGAGAATATCATGAAAGTACATCATGATTAAATGCTGTTCCTTCCAATCCTGTTGGTATTCCAAGCAATATACAGATTAATCCAAATAAGTGGAACTCTCTTTGAATAGTCTTATCATGAGCAGTCCTTCAACATATTTTCAATGAAGAAAAATAAATAACAAAAGAAAATACTGAGATGAATATATCAGAACCAGAATAATTTGTTTCTTGGGAAACTTTCTACAGCTAAGTACTAATTTTAACTAATAAAATATCAATTAAATATTGATATCAGTCAAAGTTGATATGTTAAAGTCATACCTTAATAGAGATTCTACGATTTCAATATTTTATCTTTCACTCAGATGAGATATTGAGTATTTTGCAAGTCTGAAAGATATTACATTAAAAATTTGACTTTTATTTCAAATGAATAGATATATATTTATTATCAGTTTAAATTTCCTTATAAGGTTCTTTTTGGATGCCTGGAATAAACCAGAATTGTTTATTCACAGACCTCACACCAACATCACAATTCTCTTTGAGATTAAGATATCTTGAGAGCTATGGTTTCCATATGAGAAAATTTTGGGATAATGTAGTAAACCACTAGAGAATTATGCTTACAAACTATATCCTCACAAAATGGAGTACCTTGGCAAGGTATATTTCCACTTGAATTTGACAACTGTACATGTCAAAAGACTTCATTAATCTATATAGACTGAAGTGTTTAGATAAAAATATTTCTGTCCTTGAATCAAACAGAACTGAAAACTTTTCTACACTTTACTGGCAACAATTAACAGCAGAGTCTGTGTCTATGCCCATATGTGTGATGGCAAAGTACAATCTCCTTAAAAGCTAACTGAATGACAACATTTATCTTTGAAGAATATTTTAAGGCATAGTAAAATATTTAATTATAGCAAATCTAATATTGTACTTTCAAGAATTTTGATTGGATCTTTTTCCTTAATATACAATTTTCCATGGAACTGCAATAGATACATCGTTTGTCAATAATGCTGTGTTTAAGCTTACATTTACTTTCTTTAAATCTGTGATTTACATGACTGAATTCTTCCTCACTTAATGAAGTTGAGTAATAACTTTACAATAATTCCCTTGTAATAGACCATCTTGCATTACAGCCCTTTTAAATTGAGTAATGACTACACAGTATGTAATTAACAAATATTATATTATCTTATATTTATCTTTTAATATAATAATTAATTTTAATGCAACATTTACATTAATGTTTTTATCTTCCTCATGTTTTTTTTGTCAGGAATTAGGCTGGTAATTGTTCTTTGGTATGTGTTTACAAACTTCAGGCTAAATTTTGCAATCCTTTGCTCGTGACCTTGAGCATTTTACTCAGGTAGTCTCATCAGTGCTAATTTTCCTGCGACCGAGTGCCTTGATCACCCGCTTATCCATTTTCCTTCCAGCACATTGGTGTTACACACTAACACCCACAATTTTCTCCTCATTTAAATCCTTCCTTACAAGCTGCTGCTTTTGTAACAACTACAAATCACTCTAGCCTTACCCTGGTTACTCAAGTGGCAAGCTGGTGTCTGCCTTACTTCCAAACTCTACTTGTCCTGTTGCTTCCTTCCCCAGCTTACCCAGCTTAGTGTGCAGGGAAAGATTTGTACTGGGCATGCTCATGGCCTTCACTGGCTTGTGGACAGGATGCCCATTGGTTTGCCTATTTGTAATTTGTCTGTACTCAAGTGGACATTTAGGACCACCATGACACAAAAAGTGATGCTTTACCTAATGGGTGAAGTTCTGAAACTAAGCTGCAATATGCAGAAAATCTCTCAAAGTGCTGTTAAGCTTTTTTGTTGTCAGAGGTGAGATTTTCTAAAGTGTCTTAGGTCAGATGCCTACCATAGAAAATGCAATCTGAACAGCTAAAGTTTGGCATCCTAAAAGCAGCAGACAAGAACTTTATAATGAAAAATGGTAGGCTGCTTTAAACTGTAGGATTGGCTACCAGAAAAACAATTGCCAGAAAAGAATTCTAAATATTTTAAGATTAAAATGCAATGTGATGCAAGTTAGAATCTACCTTACATGGATTCTATTGCAAAAAATATGCACAGTCTTATTTTTCACAAGTGTCTGCAAAAACTTTGATCAAACATCTGGGTGGATTCAACTTTCACAGTATCAGGAGAAAGGAAGTAAAAAAAAAAATCCAGGAAAGGTGGATAATTTAAGCATCTGATTACTTCTGTGATGGAGTAAATGTGAAGTACTTACTGGCATTTCAGAAATATGCAAGTTCTCTATGCTCAAAGGGAAGCTAAGAGAAAAGTGGAAAAACAGAACAAAAAGCAATATGAGGTTTTTTATCTGATTCAGAATACAATATTATAACCATATCTCACCAGTTAATGCTGTCTGGGGAGTTTTGTGCAGTGGATCCTTAGTTATCTGAATGAAAAAAAAAAAAAAAGGCTATCAAAGGATCTGACAATACAAAGGTATTTTGTTGAACCTATTTTTTTCTGAGAGTACTTGGCATAAGAATACACACTGAATCTGTAAGTGTGCACTTTTATCCTAAAAGTAATTCTTAGATGTGAGGTTACACAAGCTAATGGGTACTGTGCCTAGTTTTTGAATGGGAGTTGGCTTTATCACTATTGCTAGTTAGTTTGAATTTGAGTTATAAAGTTGCATGATTAATTTTTCTGTCAACCTTACTAGCAGTATTATAGATTAATTAGGTCCACAGTGACCTGATTAATTTATAAAACCTTTAACATAAAAGGCTTGTTAATTTTTCTTCAGAGAGGCAATATGATATTTGCAATTTTGCTAATATGTCACATAAACTTTGCTTTCAAGTTTCTGATTAAATCCCAAATTAATGGCAATTTTTGAAGGAAAGAAATACATTTACCTGTACCATGGAAGATTCAGTTTGGTTGATTGAGACCAACTGAAACACGCTGTTGGAAGTTTTTTCCCGTTTGATTCAGCAGCATGGGATCTGAACTCTGTGTTTCATTCTATCAGACAAAAAAAAAAGGCTGTTAATATGTCAGGCTGCATTTCAGAGACAAACCAGTAAATAGCATTAAACATATACAGTGTTAGAGAGGAAAAAGCAGATTAACTGAAGTATCTTGCATTCATAATGACATTTTGGCTCTAGTTGAGATTATTTTTATCTACAGTCACAAGAATAGAGTTCTTTTCCTTTTAAATATTAGTTGTAAAATGAGATCATGTAACCATCATTGGGGCTTATCTTATTCTCTATCTGTTCCAGGGTGATGATAACAGATGACTGCTTTTGTAATCAATTTGCTTACATTAATAACATATGGCTTTATATGACTCAGAAGAAGCTGCAAATTGGAACAGTAACTATTTCAATCAGTTAAAAAAAAATAAAAGAGATGACCTTGTTTTTAAAACTTACCTAAGTGGCTTTGGTTTGCTCATTCAGCCATGTCTTTATTAATATCTATAGCAATCATTTTATATCCAGCTATATCCTGTGTCAAATGTCTCCAAAGACTTCTGTCAAATGTCTCCAAAGTTAAAATCTGGTGCCATTTTTGCCCAGGTGTACTTACAGCGAATCTTCTTGGCAAGAGGGAGCTACAGTTAGAAACCCTGAAATGTGCACCCCTTCCTGGTTCCTGTTGCATGCAGCTATTTGTTTGTTACACTTAGTAGATAAGTTTGTGAATTCTGGTAGAACAAATTGGCTCGGAAGGCAACAGGTGTGAACATGGATACATTATAAGTGCTTATACAGTTCAAGAGGGCTTAAAAGTTACAGAACTTATTTAGCTCATTTTCATTACAAATACTGAGTCTTAAATTTTCTTGGACCTCTCACTACATCTACAGAAGGGAAAATAGATTATTTAGTGCTAACAAACAAAAATTACTGAGTTGATAAATTAAATAAAATTAATTACTTTTATTTTACAATTTTCATTCCAGTTGCTGTAAACTTGAGATCTTTTATAAAGACACTTTTTAATTCTGAGATGCTTTTTAGCTTGCATTAAAAGCTGGTACATTTTGGAGGAAAGAAGCAATAGCTACAGAGGAAGTTATTAGCTAAGATGTCTTAGAAGTTTTCAATTTTCATTCAAGCCAATTAAGAAAATTTATTCAAAAAGTGAGTGAAAACAATGGCAAAGATTATAAACTCTGACTCTGGTGCTTTCTCACACCTCTTATGCCTAAAGAAAATCATAGAATCACTTAGGTTGAAAAATATCTTAAATATCTAGCCATAAACCCAACACTGCCAATTCCACCGCTAAATCATGTCCCCAAAGGCCTGAAGTAGCTCCAGGGGTGATGACTCAAACACTGTCACAGGTAGCCTGTTCCAGTATTTGACAAACCTTTTGGTAAAGGATTTTTTCCTGATGTCCAATCTAAACCTCCCCTGGTGCAGCTTAAGCTTAAGGTCCTCTGGTCCTGTCACTGGGTGCCTGGGGGAAGAGGCTGAGCCCCACCTGACTGCAGACTCCTTTCAGGAAATTGTAGAAAGTGATAAGGTCACCCCTGAACCTCCTTTTCTCCAGACTAAACAACCCCAGCTCCTTTAGCCTCTGATCATAAATCTTGTGCTCCAGACTTGTCATCAACTTCATTCTCACTTTTCTCACGAATTAAACCAAAACTAATCCCCAACAACAACAATATAAAAAACCCCACTAAACTAAATTTCTTTTCTTAAGACAAAGAGAAGAGCAACCTTTTTGAAAAGAAATAGCCAAACAAAAGTAAATAAAGAAACACAAAGAAACATGACTGAAGGAAGGATAGGAACGTCTGTTTTGTTTTGACATCCGGCTAGATCAGTTCATATTGTTTTCTGTCTCTTTCTCCTACCCTGTTCTGCTCACCATATTTTGAGGATTCTAAAGCACATCCTCCCTACTTCGCCATATTCAAATTATACTGTAGACCCCTTAGTTTGGGAAGGATGACTATTCTTGCCAACTTTGCTGAACCCTTGTATGCAAAGAGCTGACCTGCACTTTTATTCCCTAGGATAACTCGTGAGCATCATGGTCAGCTAATGTCAAGGGTAGATTCTGTTTGGATTGTGTTCCGCTGGCTGTCCCCTCACCCTGTTCCCCATGCCCTGCTGTGCTGTCTGCTCCTGTAAGCCCCACCATCATGCTGCACTGTTTGGCTGCCTCGGTGTTTCTCATGTCTGGGCCAGGACTCTGGTCCTTCCTGACAGGTCTCCTCTCCTGCCTACGCTCTCAGCCTGTGCCGCTTCGGCTCCACTGCTGCGTGGAGCTGAGCACAGCCACCCACCCTCGTATCACTGAGGCAGCTGACTGCTCCTCCTAGCACAGACAGTTCTGTAAGAGCTGGTTCTGCATGCCTTGAAAACTTCACTAGGGCTTCTCATTAAATCTGCGAGCTCTTATTATTACCATAAACACATATGGAAGTAAGGAGTGGAAGTTTTCACAACTCATAAGAATTGAACTGTTGGCCAGGACAAATCTGGTTTTCCCTGTGAACTAACAATGTTGATTTGTTCCAGTTTTTGCAGGAGACAGTCCTAAGTAATCTGTCACGATAAAAGAAAATTTTTGCAAGAGATTTAATACTGGCCAAGATTTAAAGAAAACATAAGGTAAAAATGGAAAGAATTATAATCTTACTCCTAATATATCTTCTTACTAGAGAAACTTTTTCTTTTTTTTTTAAGTGGAAGTTCTAGCAAAGCTTCAGAAATGGTTGAATGTAAAAAATGTCAATGCTTTTAAATTTCTGATTCAGTTCTGTTTTACACAGGCATGGAAGCTAATTGCAAACAGTTTTCTTTATTTTTCTGGTAACACTTGCATGTTTAGAAAACTGACATATGCAAAGAGTAAGACATACATGAAAGGTCTAATGATGCCTACAGGCACATCCTATAGGCACATCTTTATCCTTGTCTCCCACTCTCCACACTAACCTTAGTCTTCTTTACTGGATTCTCCATTAATATCTCAAATGGGGAGGAGAAGGTATATACTGCTGGTACTCCATTCTCTGTATCAGATATTATCTTTATGAAAATACATGACGATCGAAGAGCCACTGTCAATTTCCATTTGAAAAGCAAATTTTTGCTTAGTCTGTGCAGTTACAGGAATTATTTTGCAAACCATAAAAATGCCACTGATTAAAAAAAATACACACAAATAATGAGGAAATAACCAGTTTATCCTTAATATTTTCATGTAGCTACCTCAAACAAAAAGGCAAACAGCAGTGAGACAAAGATTTACCAGACAGTTTGGAACCTATTTCAAATCCTTTTGCTAGCCATATGTACTAAAATGCTTGGGTAATTTTAATTATTTATGTATTTTATTAATTTATTTATTAACTTAGTAAAGTAGCCAAGAAAATTAATTTGGAGAACCTAGACTTCATAACTACTTTATAAACAAATTCTTGGTTAAGATTTGTCAACTCTGCATAACATCATTCAAAAAGAGTTGTTATGTGTATAAGATATCTTGTGAGATTTTCAAAATGTATCAGGTTATGTTTTGGGATTTCAACAAGCACCTAAATAATTATGATAATTGTGGGCTGAAGTTAAGCAAATAAACCTATTCCTATTGATGCTTTAGAAAATATGATGCTACTTACAACCACATGAAAAAAATTCATAAATGAATGGGTGATTTTCTTACTGGCTTATTCATGTTCTTGACAAGTTGGACTTTTGAAAATTCACCTTTTCTTCTTTTTCCTTTTTTTTTTTTCTTTTCCTGGTTTTTTGTGGTTTTGTTTTTGTTTGTTTGGTTTTTTGGTGGGTTTTTTTGTTTGTTTGTGTTTTGGTTTTTTTGTTTTGGTTTTTTTTTTTTTTCCAGTAACACATCCTTGGCTAGCACCATGTCTCAAATCAGAACAAAATGGATGCATTATTAACACAAAAATTACGGGGAATGTTTCAGAAGAACATGTAAAACATATATTTTAATCTTGAAAACTGCAGGATTACCTTCCTTTTGGCCTCTGCCAAATCTCCTCCCCACTATATTATGAGTGATGCCCCCACCCTAGGTAACACCAAGGTCAGGCACAGACTTCACCCTGTTTTAGCTTATCAGCAAGCTCAGTTCCACTTCTGAAATATTCTTGCCCATATGAAGCTCATAAGTAGATCATCAGTCAAGGACATGACATTACTTTCATGTGATTTTAAAAGTAATGGCAAAAACCCTACTCCTTTAATTAGAGATGGCAGGAGGCATTGCTCATGTATATTCAGTCTTCAGAAGACCATCAGGACTGAGTGGTTTGGCCTGTGCTCCAAGTGCTGAGCAGGTGGATTGCCAGGGGAAGGGAAAATATCACTTGGGCTTTAGGCTGCCAAGCAACTCAAGCTACAAATGGTAATTATCCTTTGGACTAGAAAAGGGATAGTTGCATTTAGGTGCCTGACCAAAGGGCTCCCTTGAAACTCTGTGGCTTTAAGGGGTGGCAGGAAATGCCCAGCGCCTTAGGTGTCTGCTGGTGAGCTACCAATGGGCTGGAGTGCTCAGTAGTTAGTAGTACCCACTCTGACACGCTCCTGCAACATGTTCTGCATCCCTGAGGGCTGCTTCTGTAAGTCCTCTACAGGTGCAGGAGTGGCAAAGGAAGCGGATGACCAGGTTAAGAAGATTGATAGGTTACTCACAAAAGATAGTCTGGTTTGAGTCTGTTTGTTGTTTGACTATGTATGCAATGTGTTTGTTCAACAAAATAGGCAATATTTTGTAACACATGCATGGGATTTGCTGGAAAATGAAAGTTCTGTCTTCTAAAAATCTCAACATTTTCTCATTCTTTTGCATTGGAAAGATATTTCAAAATGCTGTAGTTTTCCATGAAACTATCTTGCTCCATGTAGAGCTATAGGAAGAGCTGCTGTGATAGTGCCACTCCCACCTATTCCTTTGACTATTCAACAGGACCCCCAGATCGCCTCTTACAAGCCTGGGTGGGGAATTTTCCCTGCTGACAGTGGTTTCCTGGTTAGGCCTAGGCATGTTGTTCTGGCAGGCTCTGTCCCTTCAGGCAGGCAGCCTGATAACGGCATGGGATGTCATGCACAGACACCCAACAGTCTCAATAGCACTGTGGGGAGGTCTTGGGTTTTTTCTCAGCCCTAACCCCTGGAGGCTTCACCTTTTTTTCTTTTTCTTTTTTTTGGCTTTGGACCTGCACCTCAAAACCTGGCTTGGTCAAAGCTTACACAGTAAGTTTAATGGCAAACCTGGGAAGAGATTGATGTGCTCTGAGTTCATAGAGGTATCGTGACCCAGCTCTTACTTTTACTTGTTAGATTTGATAGCTTGATAAACAGCAACAGACCTGATGCACTCTTCATGCATGTTGGAAGGCAAAGAAAGAAGCTTAGTAGATGAGACAAATCCCATTGGGTGTACAGAAGAACCTTCATTTTAATGTGATAAAAAATTGTCCAAATAGAAAATGAAGCCACGGTTAGCACCAGTTTCCTCTAAATATTCGTAAACACATTACAATTCTAGCAGCAAAAATAATGGTTTTAAGTATTTTTGTGTTATTTTAATGATTTGTTCAGTGACCATATTTCAAAGTTTATTAAAGAATGAAAAATAGGAGCAAGATGATCACATTTTATCTTTCACTTGTGTGTTGGTACATGGCAAATCAGGTTAAAAATCACCTAATAGAGAATTGAGTTCAGATTCTCTAACCTTCAGCATTGCAGAATTACTAGACCTTGACTGCTACCACAAATCTGAAATTACCACCTTGCAGGTATGCACGTTTGGCTAACAATTTAAATTAAGTTTCTCAAATAGAAATTTAATTTAGTTTTAAGAGGAGAGTTATTGTATGCTAATTAAACACCAAATCATTCCTAAAAAGGTCTTTACTGGGTTTTAACAGCTGTGTAATAGAACATCTATGTAGTTGTTCACCTTACATAAACAGGGTGTTAATAATCAATGGAAATTCAATTAAGGTTGAAAAGATCCTATGGAAGCTCAGTAATTACATGTATATGAATCAACACTTAAGGCCTTTGTTTAAAGTGTTACTAGCAGTTTCATATTTTCTTATATGTATTGAAATTTTATGATGTGATAATATTTTCTTTCTCCTTTTTCCTTCCCAGTAATATAACTTCTCATTCCCTCATACCTGCACAGCTCTCCTTTTCCTTCCTTAGTCTCAGCTGACTGGTGATCAATATTCTTCAACAATTACTCTATTTCTTTTTGTTGACAATTCATTTATAAACTTTTAAATTACTGTTTAACCTGAATCCAATGTTATTCTTGTTTGTTTGTTTGTTTGTTTGTTTGTTTTCTCTCTAGCTTCAATATTCAGCATAACTCCAAAGGGCAAGTTCTAATTCCATGCATCCAGTGTGGTAAAAACTGAAGAGTAAGAACATTGCCTATACATATATTTAACAATTTTGGCAATCAGAATCCATCAGTGCATTGCAGGTCAAGAAACATCAATTGTTTTTCTCCAAAAAGGAAAGGAAATTTTCATGTTCTTTTCAGCAATTAAATACATGTATACAAGTAAAGACTGAAAAGTGTAAAAATACGATTTTCATTTTGTTTTAAAACAGAAAGCAAAAGTGAGAGGGTCTGGTGCAGGTCTGTTCCTTCACCTTTGAAATGCATGAGATATTGCTTGAGCATTTCTGAGCTTTTAGTTTGACATGAATGTGAGGTAGAATTGACACTTCTTTTGAAACAAAAAAAATAAACACACTTTTGAAGGACTTTTTTTATATACTCAATAAAATATAGGAACCTAATGGTTCACTTAACTGGGTTGGAAAATTGGGATTTTGTTCTTTGGAGAATTCCTGACAACTGGATTTTTGTTTTCCTTTTGAATTTGATAAAATTCTACAAATTTGAAACTCAGGTTTTTTGGTTTTTTTCTTTATGCTCTCCTAGTAGGTCAGTCATTCTTAGTTTTGAAGAGGTAAACAGGGACTGCAGAGTTAGAAAACCAGACTGAAAGCTAGAGACCCCTCTGTACAGTGTACCTGAGAGGTGCCTTGGGGACTGGAGGAAGGAAAAGCATATCATGGCTCTGTGCCTTGCTCTGCTGTTGCTATCATTTGTAGGAACTCCCCTTGATCAAGGCCTTTATACTAGTTTCTTAAGGAATTTGAAAAGGAAAACAAAATATATTTAGCACACTTTTCAGTAATACATGCACGATTAGGGGCTACCTGGGTGACTTGCATATGGAATGGTTTTCATCCTTACAGAAGACAAGGAAAGAGCAATGTTCTGCTCTGTACAGCTGGGCTTTAAGCACTGTGGTATTTAAATACAAAATAATTGTTGAGATGTGAGTGTCAAAAGAGTGAGTGGGAAGACTAATTAATTGCTGTTAGTAGACAGACTTTTATGTTGCATGATGGATGGAAATGTGTGTTGAATGAGTGAACAACTTTAGTGAAAAGCCATGTCTCTACAAATTCTTCATCCAGTTCAAGAATGGATCCCTTCCAAAAACAGAGCATTTTCAAGAAGTCAATAGCCTATATTGAAATACTGAATGATTTCTCATTGAACTTGCTCTTTAAAGATAAATTTTCAAACATAGGAATTAATGGGAAAAAATTAACATTATAAAAGTTGGAAAAGTAAACAAAAATCAGATGTCAATAGGAATAGTGAGAACTGAAATGTGAGGCTTTTTGACAATGTAGCTGCTGCTTTGATTAAGATTTCATGAAGTATTTCTCTGTATGAATGAAGTCATGCAACCTCTTGAAAACTTTAGCAAACAAAAATCAATACAGAACAAACAGGCAGTTTATAATTTAGTAGGGTGCCCACAGCACACACAGGAAACAACAAAATAGGAAAATGAACCAGTGTCTAACTGTATATAGCTGTCAATCCTCTAGCGGAGAAGAACTCAGCCAGTTACCATACTTGGGTCAACACTAAAATGCTTCTCATCTTCATTGAGAGCTCTGTTTTAAAGGAGAAAAATAAATATGTCTGTGTTGGCATTAAGGCTTTAAGACTGAATGAAACTAGAGTGGAAAAAATGTCAGTTTGGAAAACAATTCGCTTCTCTCTGCTAGCATTGATTTCTGGAGCTGCCTCTGAGTTATATGACTTTTGAAGCTCTAAAACATCTTTGCCACCTCTGGTTTGTGTCTGGAGATGAAATTTGAAGAGTAAAATCCCACAAGAAAGCTTTATTTGAAGCACTTCCAAACCAATCTGGAAAAAAACATAGCTTCAGAGAGTTCAGGATAGCTTTTCATAAACATCAAAACATTTTTGTTCTGTCTACTGACAACTTACTGCAAGTGATTTGAGGTTAAGTCTTCAACAGTAGTAACTTAGAGAAATACCAGCATCAGACTGTGTGCAATATTTTGGGTGTTGTGCATGAGGAAACAAGAATAAACCCACAGAGGTACGTTTCCGTCTCAAGTAATCTGTGACATCAGTCTGTGGTCAATTAAAACAAATATGCATATGCTGAATTCATTATTTTTAAGAATCATCTTATGTGACTGTTTCTGGTTTATATTAAAATATTTTGGACCCAAGCTTAGTTGCGGATTGACATAAAATGCTGAGAATAAATTACAAAAGTAAGCACAGAAAGCATATATGCACTTAGGAGATCACCAATTTGGTTGCTCATCAGAGTACTGTAAAATCTAGTAGTGTGGCTGACTTTTTTCTCTCCCTATAGACATAGAAGTTATAAATATAAAAGTTGAAAACTGCCACAGTTGCAAGGGAAGTCTGCATTAGCTGTATAGGAGTATTTTAGTAATCATAATCCTGAAACTAACCTATGCAGGTATAATTTTGTGCAAAAATTTCCTGCAGCCATCAGGTCCTTTAAACCCTTTCATTTAAGTTACATAAGCACTCCTTTCCTGCTGCTATCCTGTCCTGGCACTAGTTGTCTTCTAAACCTAACATTGAATTTAAGGCTTTGTTGTCTTCTGTGCTGTCAATTTCCTGTTCCTCTTGTTCCTCCTTTTTGTATAATGTGGAACACGTTTTTGGGTTAACCCTTAAACTCTTGACTTCATCCTTATTTTAAATGAAGGGACATGAGTCTGTTCGTTCCTAATTCACTGTTGAATTGCATGGACTTGAGGATATGTGAATTGCCTTTAAAGGAAATTTTGATTTTCACTTATAAACTTTTTATTCAGAGTCCTTAAGTTTTAGCATAGTTGTCTAAACTGTGCTGAAATGACTCATCTCTCTCCTCCCTTCCCTTTTTTTTGATCATTGAATCTAAATTTATTGATAAATGAACATTCTGTCCTAAACATATGGATGGATATAAAATCAGACAAAAGATCACATTTTAAAGGGCTATAATTTGCTGTAACTCCCTTTCACCATGGATTCTCCAAACCATGCAGAGTTGCAGCATCTAAATATTGGTCTTTTTTCCATTTTTTCGAGTACCTGTCACTATGGCTGAAGCACAAATTCCTAATTAAAGTGTAATAGTAGGAACTCATGAAAGTCAGGCAGTTACTGAAATATTTCTATAACTGGAACTAAAATAAATAAAATTAATAAAATATTTTTTCATTAGCATGCCTACATTTTTAAAAATTCTTCATGAAGAAAAATTATATCTAATGTGGAAAAGACAAGTTTGCATATTTAAGTAGTTTGGTACCATATATTCAGACATGAGAAACAGGATATTTTACTCCATTGCTCTTTTTAATCTATTGGATATGATTTTATTATTAAATCCTCAAATGCTTGCACGATATCATTTCCTAAAGTAGAGGGTTTTTTTCCTATTGAAAGTTTTCTGAATATTACTACAAATCCAGAGTCTGGAGAAAATGAGTAGAAGCATTGTTGTATCCTTTGGTTTTTAACTGTCTCAATGAATGCTTCACTCAGGTCAATAAACACATGGATAAGACATGCCCTTACTGGCTAACCAAGAAAAGCTTATTTTTTAAGTACTCACAATTGCTCTCCAGAACCCTTAATTAAGCACCTAAATTATTTCTCTCTCAAAAGGGTGAAGCACCTGTGTCCCAGAGAAGTGAGAAACATTTGCCTTCTGCCAAGTCCTGTCTTTGGTTTTACCACTGGAAAGAGAAATCTCTTTGTTGTGTCTGTTTTCACCATGTGTGTGTGATAATTAGAAAAGGACTTTTTGACTACACATTAAAATGTATCACTATATTCTTGGAAAAAATTAATTAATAGTGCTCATAACTCTCAGACTTACATATCTAAGCTGCTAACTCCGCACTGAGATAACTTCATAAATAACCTGACAAAAGTGGTATTTCAAAAGCAGTGGGAGTTACAGTTCTATGCATATTTTGAAATCGAGCCAGTGTTACTTAAGTGCCTAAATGTGGGTTAAGAACTCTACCTTTAGGCATCTGAAATCTGTGGCCACATCTATTTTAAAACATCCGCTAACATCAGGAGGAGTAATTCATGCTTATTTGAGGTCTGAATTTAAATTTCTCAGATTTGGGTTTCCCCTGTTCTCCCCCATCTCCCACAGCTTTGTTTAATATTTCAATCTACCTACCTCAGCCCACTTTAAAATAGTATATGAATTAACAAATAATAGGCAAATTAACGTTAATATGCACTTTCATCTAAATTCTGTTTCAGTGACTGTTGTTTCCTCTGAATTTAAAGATAAAAGAATTGAGTCTAGATACAAATAATGACAAAAACATGGATTTTTCTTTACCTGTTTATTTATTTTAGGAAATAGCTGGAAAGGGTTTTTCACTTCCTCTTTTGTTAAACATCTGTAAAAAAACCCCTTGGAATCTTATATTTTAAAACAAGTTGAACCCATATTTCAACTCTTCTAGAGAGAAGCCAAGAGGGGTAATAGTTGGAAGAAAGACTAATGTGTAGGTTAGTTTTTGTATATATATATATGTGTGTGTGTGTATAGTGGATGGGTGTTGTAGTCCACTTCCAACCTATTTAAGGCTTTCCACAACAAAGAAAGAGAGAAATACATGATTTTGTTTGGTTGGTTGGTTTTTTTTCCTCCTGAAATTGCATTAAAAAAAAAAAGGATAAATCCATCAACATGAAACTCTGCACTTTAATGTCCAGAGAATTGTGAGTTGGGAAATTTCATTTGTTATTTGTCCTGGTACCTTTTCTGGTTTCTACACTTTTCAGTATAAAATGTGCTAGAAAACACTGAAGTACACATTGAAAAAGAAAAAGATGAGCTTGGTTGCTTAGGTGAGAGATCCTAGGATTTGGCTAAAAATGAGTTTTAGCATCTCCCTGCAGTCTTGAGTGAAATGAAGCGCTCTTAAAGCCAGTAAGAGCTTCCAGAATTTTAGTAACTAAAATTTGCTTTAAAAAATACGGTTGTTTGATTACTTTTGAATAAACACCCCTTTTGATTTGTAAACACCCCTTTTGTGTCTGAATCTTGAGGCTGTCCAGCAAAATTTCCTTCAAGAACATCCAGACTATATCAGTACAGAGTAACACAGGAATTGTTACTTTTGTTTTGATGGCCCACATTTCTCCATAATATCTGTGATTTCAACACGATTAAGAATCTTTTTTTTTCCACTTCTCTCTCTCTTCCTCCCTCCCTCCCTCCCTCCCTCAAAAATATTCTACAGCTTTATTTCAACATATTCTAGGATCAGCAATAAAATAGTGATCCGACAGCTAATTTTGCTGATAAAGTTATTATATCTTTAATTATTATGACTTGTTCAAACAAGATGTCATTAAAATGAATATTTAAATACAGTCTTCCTTTCACATGAGTACTGCCAAATAAAATTGTGTTGAATTACACAGTTTCAGTCTTGGCAAAATTATACAAATGTAATCCAATGTATAGCTTTTAATATCATGTGTTAATTTTTTAAAATGACAGTTAAATAATTAAATTGGAATGTTAACAGCAGAGGTTCTTTCTCCTGAGAAAATTACATTGCCATTAATCTCGCTTCTTGCTGATGTTTTACCTCCAGTGTTATCAGAGGTCTAAAATCCAAAGCTGAGTAAGGAGCTTTAATTTTAACTTTATACATTTTAGAGCAATAAAAATTCAAGATGTTACTCCAAACTTCATCATAATTATGTCACATAACATAGAGATTTTAATAATGCACTTTATTTAATGGCTCAGTGAATTCTGTACCAGTGTGAAGTAGAGTTGCATACACAATACAAACTTTAATACAGTTCTGTCCAATCTTCAGGTATTTGAAGCTCTGAAGACCTGGAAAGTTTTGTTTTGCTTTTAATTTTAGTTCATTGTAAAGGAAAATATTGTCCATCTACCAAAATTTACATAGTGATGACATATTTTACTTAGATGATGAATTAGTAAGGAGCTAAAAATATAAGACAATTTTTTTAATTTTATTTTTTATTCACAAAAAGATATTGGCTTAATTAAGGCATATTTTGAGAAACAAATTGCATAGCAGTAAAAATGCTCTGTGTAAATATTTACTTGTACAAGATGCTTTTCACTGTGGCTGTGTTTCATAGGCCATGCAGGAATTAGTTCAACCAACAGTGAAATGTCATCACCTCTAGAGTAAAATGTGGCAGTTGTTTAACAATGTACATAAATGATACAAAGCAGTATACAGTGAATTAAAGGTATTTAAATACTTTATTTAGTTGCAACTGTAGAGACTATTTAAGTTGGCATAATGTATTTACTCAGTTTGGACTTCATCCAGGATGCTGCAGTTAACAATTTTAGCTCTTGTGAAATGTGCCAAGGGATATCTAATTAGCCCACTTGGTCAGCATCTTAGATTTATGTATGGTGCACAGATAATACCACCAGCAGCATCTTAGAACGGCATTGATTCAGTGTGGAGCCAGAGTGAGGAATACCACCTACTGAGTGACCAACACCACTTCCTACAACAGCTGGGTTTTCCTTGGAGGTCTTCCATCCCAATTACACAGCAGGCCCAATCTTGCTTAGTTTATGAGATCTGACAAGATCAAAGCCCAAGGTGGTACAGCTACAGACTTATACTGTCTTGTGTATTTGGCTTGCTAGCAAATTTATGTCAAATACATGTATCAAATGCTTTCTAGTCAGATGCATTGTTGTTGTGTGCGTGAATGAAAGAAAGAGGAAAAAACAGAATCATTCCAAAGCTAAGAAAATAATATCTTTATCTATCTATCTATCTATCTATCTATCTATCTATCTATCTATCTATCTATCTATCTATCTATCTATCTACATGTATGTGTATATATATGTTTGAAAGAGTCACAAAACCTGCCTTCATCTCCTTCACTCTTCAGGTCTATTCTCTCAATCAGAATTGAGGAAAGAGTGACAATTTCTATTTAATGTTTGTAAAATTATTTTAATACACTTGTAATATTTCTTTTGACCAGTCTGCTTTCCAACTCACTTTAAAATAACTGTTCAAAGCACCAGAACAACCAGAAATACAAACCAGCTTGGTAGTCTAAATGTATGTCCTTTTACACATTTGTTTTTTCTGGAATTAATTCAGATTTTATTAGTCTTCCAATACACTGCCAAATGAACAGAAGGAAACATTACTCACTTTCCCTCATAATATCCATCAGAGGGCTGTGCTGTAAGCAAAGTCCACTGGTGCTCTATCAGGGTTTTTTTAGTTTATAAGTGTGGTTGAGGACATCATAACAATTCCACCCACAAGTAAGTAATTGGGTACAAAATCCCACAAGTAAGTAATTGGTGCAAAATCTATGTTTTTGTCATTGGGACTCGCTCTGATAAAATTTTCCCCTGTGCCCAAAGAGGTAGACCTTGGTCTACAATGTGCAGTTACAACATGTCTGTCTCTTCTAAGGAGAATATATTGGAACACATACTCACTCTTGTGCAAGCACATCTGTGAGAGCAACTCACACAGCTCATGGAGTCTGGAAAACACTAGTAGCCTGTCTTTTCAGGAGCATAGTAGAATTTTGCTAAATAACCTCTCATGTGGTCAGCCTCATACTGCAGTCTCAGCTAACATATCTGGGGCCTGAATTTACAGCACTGAATTTTTATTTTCCAGTCTCCTCTTCCATGTACTTGAATCTGCTGGGAAAGTCAAAATTATTTCTATCTGATATTTCCCAGGCTCATCAAAGAAAAAAAATAAGGTAACAAAATTATTGGTACTGCACTTAGCATTTCTCAGTAGTGACCTTCCTTATATATCAATATACATTTTCACTTTCCCCCATAGGATTCGCAGGTGACAGTTTCAGTACCCTGACTTATATAATTTTATCTCACAAATTACCTGCCTACTCCCAAAGTCTGCTTATAATTCCTAATGGTTTACAAGTGCCTATAAAGAACTGGTGTTGAAGTTTCTCAGTTCAGTGTTTATTCCTTGTGGCAATGAAAACTGACTGAGAGACAGTGCTTTGGTATTTCTTTTCAACCTTGAACAGCATACTAATAGGCAGGTGGATTGACAGGTAGACTGATATTGGCAGGGGTAGGGGAAGGGAAAGATTGCTTGACAGAGCCTGTCTTTATGGCATGTGCACAGGGATCTCCAAAGAAAGGTATGCAATTCCTTTCGTTTAAGTCTTATTGACTCTTGACCTGTGCTTTAGTACTTATAGCTGACAAAATACATATATGATGCAGAATTTCAATTTTCATTCTTACGAGGGAAAGTATCAGGCCACTTGAAATCATCTTCTACTCTCCTTAGTACCCTCTGTGTCTCAGAAGATTTAAAAATGTGTACAGCTATTATAAAAATTGGTTTGTTTTAGATCCAAAATTCAGCTATATGTAGAATGGTAATCGTACTTTTATTGTATAGTAATAAGTCACTGTCTCTTTCTGTTGCCACTATGTGGCAGATATGCACTTGTTCATATTATAGAATCTGTGCATAATATGTTTCAGATTAGCAATTTTTACCTAGTTTAAAAAAGCTGCTCTTTTAGTGGTGAGGTTTTGGGTGTTTTTTTTTTTTTTGTGTTCAAATGTAGATGCTTATTTACAAAACTCAGAACAATCCCATGCATTGGAAAATCATTCTTTAGCTCAAATTTCTTCTTTTCTCTTGTTCTGTCTGCATACTCCGTTTAAAAAATCCTCTTTTTTCTGCTTCAGAAAGCTGAGATGTGAGAGTGAGAGGTGATTGAGAATCTGAATGCTCAACAGCATAGGCCATAAAGTATCTTTGTTGGCACTTGTGAACTGAACTGGGACAGCACAGCTGGATCTGAACATTAATCCCTCAATAATTGATGATTAATCTATTAAAGTTTAATGGAGAGTTGATAAGTAATGGTCTGGCTGCCATGTCACTTAATTGTAAATATAGCAAGTTGCCTGGAAATATGTTTTTTTTTTCTTTTGTCCATCAGAAGCAAACATAGAGGAAGAAGAAAGAGGGAAAGCTAGACGGAAGGAGAAAATATGTCTGTGACAAAAGTTTGGGTCAAGGAATGTGTCTGCACCATGACAAGAACAAAGCAATGGTGGCAGTCAGAGGATCACTCGCACAGGCAGTCTCCTCATGCAAACTGCATTCCAATTCTGTGCAACACAATCCAGTTCTAGTGCACTCCGTAGGTTACCTAAGAATATCAGATTGAGTATGTTTTACCCTTTTTATGTACATTTCTGAAGCAGTAGATGGTTTTAGCAGCAGATAGTCTTAGATAGGAAGAAAACTCAACCCCAAGCCACTAACAAAACCAAACCCCTTTTAATAGGTAAGTTCAGTTCTGAATTTCTTTGAGATACTGTTGGAGGTGGAGGATTGCACATGTCAGTGTGAAGTGGCAGTGTCTCAGTATGCTATTGAAGAGCTGCACTTGATGATGAAAGCACATGTTTTGGGAAATCTTAGACAACACATGGTATGAGAACCGCTTCTAGCACAAACAGATGACATTTTTTATTCATCTGTGGCCTTATGTGTGCAAGCATTATGCTCTGTTGTGGCCTTAGGTCTCTTTCCAGCCAGAAGAACAAGGCTTGCTCAAGTGTGAAATTCACCAGTATGAATGAGACCAGTATCTTCCATCACTTTTAATTTTATCACCTACCAATTATGGAAATAGGAAACTAGGAACCTGTATCTGTTCCTGTGGCAAACCAACAAGTACATTTGTTGTATTTGAGTATTTGTTCCATTGGATGTTATAAGATAATTTAGAATGTGTTTATCTGTTTGTGGCCATTTGGGTAGATAACAGAATGTAACTTGAAATAGTTTGATCACATTCATCTGACGTTGCTGAGTATTAGGCTGTCAGGTGGGTGGGGTATTACACTGCCTGGATGGGGTAGGATGCCTGAAACCCCAAACAGCTGAAGAAATCAACTCTTGGAGCATGCAAGGGAATTACTCATGTGTGAGGTGATGCGTGATTTGAATGTTTCTGTTCAGAAACATAATTTCTAGTTGTATACATTTTAACTATGAAACAAGCATTTGTTGTCCATCTTCCTCACTGCTCACTTTCTTTAATCGCTGTGAGGGAAAACATCTTCTAGAAAAAGGCACAGTTCTGGTGTGTAGCTGTATTACAGATACCAATGGAAAGTTACTTGAATTCAAATAGGTTTTTTAACTTAATTATGCTTTGCTTTCCTCGTTTTTAAGTTAATGACATCCTTGATGCATTACAAAAGGTTTATTTATAATGCCTGAAAAAGTTATGCTATGAAAGTTATGGAGAGTTAAAACAATATTCCCAGCTGTGATAGAGTTGTGAGTAGAGTTGTTCACTGTATTCTTCTCACTATATTTGAATACATACAGTGGTAAGTTTAAAGCAAGAAATTTGATAAGAAAACAATTGCATTCTCCTTCATTTTAAAAAAGAATTGCTAATCTGACACTTGGACATAGCAGTCAATAAAGAACACATAATCTTTAGTTTGCTGAAGCAATTTTATATGGTTTTATAATTTTAAATTATGACAATTATACATAGAATGAATATGCGATAATGCCACAAATATTTTAAATGTATAATTTAGCCTGAAAAATATTGTATATTATGCGTGATTTTAGTTCTAAATGCTGCTAGGACAATTGAGAAGTCTGAATGAAAAGCAAATCCAGCTGAAATATGACAGATTAGGCTATGATGAAAGCATGAGCCTAAGTAAATATCATGTGATTTAGAAGATTACCTTTTAATAAAAACAAATATTTTTAAAGATACACATAATTCAGAAAGGAAGAAAGGATTATTAATGTATAGTTATATCCAAATGCACTGGAGCAGAAAGTCTGTATGATGTGATTTTAAAGTCTGTATGATGTGATTGCCATATCTATAGGGAAAAAGAGGTGCAATCTCAGTCTTGCTGTTGTAACTGAGCAAGTGCCAAGGTCTGTTCTATGTGTCTGAAGAGGTAGAAAATTTATTTTTCTATTAATCATATACCTCAGAGTATCTTAGAAAGGAAAAAAGATGTTTGACTTCTAAGAGTAGAAGTAGAGATAGTAATACATTTTCAGATTAAAAAAATACATTTTTACAAAGAAATAATGCTCAGTTAAACAAAAACAAAGCTCTAGAATAGAACCTCACCTTGGTATGATAGACAAACATGTGTATATTTACCCTGGCTTCAGATATATCAGAGCATTTATCTTGTAAAAAAAACCAAACCAAACTAAACCACAAAACCAGCTCTGTGCTTGTAACTGTAAGCAGGTGAAAGCATTCCAGACCCTCTTTAATAAAGCACAGTTCGGGTTTTTTAAAAGCCATACCATTTAACCAATGCCATACCATTGATTGAAGGCTGGACATTTTTGCATATTCCTCTCCCAGCACATTTTAGGAAGCACAAATATAGTACCAGGCACACAGTTACCTGTTCTAATCACTCTTTATAACTCAGACCATGCCAGCAGTGATTCAGAATCCTCTTTGGGCTCTCTTGGAACACTCAGCCACAGGGGGAACAATGGGTTGTCCAAGAGACTGAGACCAAAACATATTTAGGCTTACTTGGGAATTTCATGCAGTCTGTTCTCTGGTCTTGTCTTCAAATCTCTTTTTACTCCTGTTGAGTCAAATAGTAACAAAAGCTTTATTTATGAAGTGGAGAGCTGGAAAAATTTGTTTTCATCTTGCAGAAGTACTACATCAAGATAATAATGGTGTGAGTGGAATGATAATAGAAGCACAAAACTTGCATAAGACAGAGAGGAGACCAAGGGTGGATTTGTGGAAGGAAAGCTCACCAATTCAAGAATACATTTGGATTTGGGGTCTTTTAAACCTCAAATCCTTTATGTAAACACCAAAACAAACAGGTTGCGTTAGACAGGCATTGGACAAGCATCAAACATCTTATTTCCACCTGACCAGTAATTTTCTAATCTTGTAATGATGGTATTTTATGATATCTAGTTTACGTGCAATGATTCCCATCTTATGAAGCAAGCAGTAGCTACACATGTTGCATAACACTAATCGTATTTAAAAATCATATAAAATCTTCATATTTAGAAATGTCTTTGCAACAATTTGTTCCAAAGGGAAAGGTAGTCCTGTTACAGACTAGCTACATAGCAGCTTGAAAAAGTCTGCAATAAAAATCAGTCAAAGTCCAACCAGATTCAGATGCTCCTGCTGGAATAACAAAATCTATAAACTGGCATCTGGGTTCTTCATCTGCCAAGCTTGTCCCCTTAGTAGTTAAATTGTCTGGCTCCTGTGCATGAACTGACAGGGCAAACAAACCAGAGAGGCCTGTGTTTGACATCACCAGTAACACAGTAATGTCAGATCCATCTTCAATGGAGTATGAGACTTCTCAGCTCTCACTGATCACCTGCGAGACTGAAGAAGTTCTGAATTTAACATATGTCTGACTTTTGGCCTCCCATGTCCTAAAATTGTTCTTGTAATGAAACAGTTGAATCTTCATACAGATTTCAGTAACCTTCCCTTATTTTTTTTTGTTTTTGAAGAATTGCTGTTGTTCCATTTTGTGTGTCAAAGGCAATGGAAAAGTATATTGTTGTTTACAGAACTCTGTGCTTCTGCAGAACTGAAGTTTGAATTCTTGAAATCTCTACATTTGAAATTCATCATAAAAATCCCAGCCCTCTCAAATATGAAGGTAGATAAAATTTCTGAGACCTACTGTTAAAGGAGGTTTAGATGAGACAAGAAAAAAACACATTAATTTTTTTTACAATGGGGTCTGAATTTCTTGTTATATCACATATGAGTAGTGACATGCTTCCAGAACTTTGGCCAAAAGTTCCCTATGCCATATAGAGTCATAGAGCTGGACTTTCCCATGGGAAACATCTGTATTAGAAAACATTTTACAAAAGCAGACCATTAACTTTTCATACAAGTGGTTTTCATAGCCTTTCTCATACAAATTAAAATTTTGAGAGGGGAAATAAATTGCCTTTCAATCATGAACATCACAGGAGAAAGGAGAAAGCTTCCTTCAAACACGGTGAAAATGGCAATGTCAGCAGTTACAGTCTGCAAGTTTTATAGCTGGCCAGGATTTTTTTATGTCTTCTCTACCACAGGAAGGCTTTTTCAGAATATCAATTCTCTGGCTGCATAAAACTATCTAAGAATTTCAGCTGATACCTTTTCATGAGTATTGTCTTTGATGACTTTCATTTTTTCTTCAGTCAGTCCTTCCCTGTCTAAATTTATCCTAGTTGATAGTAGCCCTCTGAACTACTTCCTCATGTGTCCATTCATTCTTGTCCTAGGACAATGATCCCAGCACTCTTGGTTTCCAGCTACAATATAGGTTTGATTCTCCTCTTTGTGGTGCATTCTGAGTTCTGGCTTGAATCTCCTGAATGTGCAGGGCAAGAATAGACACCAACACTTCAGATAAGTTCTCCACAGCGCAATGTACCAAGACATTAATGTCTACCCATCCAAGAATATATCTACTTTTTTCCCTTTCATTTCCTCCTAAAGTAGATCAGGTTCACGTTGTGATGGGACCAAGATTGGTCTTCCTCATTTGATTAAAGCTTTATAGGTCCTTTTTCTCTATTTCTCTTAGGCCCTAAGGGTGAGGTCCATGTTCTATGAATATTTGAATTTCATCCTTTTCCTCTTACCCTTCAATATTCTGCATTTGCTAGGCAGAGGAGCAAAGCAATGCAAGTGTCCTGCTTACAGACAGATCATCCTCTGTGTAGAGCATGTTTCCTCAATTTGTATCACCAGTTGATTCAGGAACAAACCATTGTTTTAACAAAATCTTTCACAGAGCATCCAAGCAGCTCAATCAGAAGGCTAGCCTTAGGTTTGTCACCATTTGATCCAATAATTTCCTTGTCAGTAAAATTTACTGCTGTCTGCCTTACAGCTTTTATCCCGTTTTTTACTATCTTCCAACTTCTCTAGATGCTTAATAATTCCAAATTCCATATTTAACTAACTTCTTATTTAAATGATATTGTGAAGGCCTGGGATAAAGGAAAGTGGTTTAAAGTGATTTTGTTGAGGAAAATTATTTTTCTTTACAAGAGGAAAATTAGTACAATAACAGAGAAAAGTTATTTATTTTGCTTGTCGCACACTTTTCTCTGACTAGACACTTAAGATCTGTGTTCTGGTGTCTGATCAATCACTGTTTTATTGTATTCATCTTTCCTGCAATTATTTTGTGAAGCTGCATGCACTAAAGGTTCTCTTCAGCATCCCATGATTTTCAAGAGAAAGTGGCAGTATGAACGTCTGTTATGTGTCAAGAGCCCTTCAGAAGATTTAAGATGGAGGCAACTTAAAAGTGAGGGTTACATGCTTTTCCTCTCTTGAATAAAGAATGATGACATTTAGGTATTTGAAAATAAGTAAATGAGGTAAGTAAATTAAATTTAAGAGAATTTCAGTACGTTTCATTGAATCAAAATTCTTTTTTTCCCCTTGGGTAAAAAAGAAAAGCCAAAGTAGTATAATTGAAAAGAAAAGAAAGTAGTATAATTATTTACATTTGAAAAGAGTTTTTCAGTGCCACTTATGACAAGTTTTACAGTACAGGCTTTGGAAAAAAGTACAGCACTGTCTAGAATAAACTCTCTTTTTTTCAAGTTCACTTTTTTAAAAATTCCAACCAAATTATGTGATAATAAAAGAAAAAATATGTATAAAACATTTCTGAGAATTATTATTGATGTGATTCCAGTACTTCAGCATATTATGTTCATTTCATGCTGAATATTTAATACTATTTGTGCAACCACCCTATAGCAAATTGTGCAAGTTCCCCTAAAACAATACATTAAACAGCCTTAAAATATGAGTCTTTAAAGTGGTGTATGACAAAGGAAAAGTGATACAGATGGAGTTATGTTATGTCACGGCAGGATGTATTTCAGCATGTCCAATAACAAAGGGATATGTAAATTCTTATTGACTGTGAACTTTTTGAAGCCAGGACTTGTTCTTGATGCTCTATGAAGACCCAGGTACACTTATGGAACCTTATAAATGTATCAGCATAAAATAGGTTAGGCTGGGGTTCTTTTTCCTTTGCTTTTTATCTTGCACTGATTACCTTAAACTATTTTATGTTAAAGCATTCAAGTTACTTTCCTCACTTACCAGAAAAAAAAAAAAAGATAAATTAACTTATTGAAATAAAGAGTGGGGGGTTGTCTGTGGGATTGAAGACACAACTGGTTTTCCCTTTAAAATTGAATTTTCTTTTGGCTTACCTTATTTAAGAGTTCCGGTATTAGCATTTATATACTAAGGTATTAAGGGTTCTACTAATCTACCTTGTGAAATACCTAATTTGTTTAGCTTCAGTGCACAGAAGCACAAGAGAGTTAACGCAGGGCTCTCATATAAGTTTTACAACTTGTGACAACACAAAGCACCTCTCAGATGTTAATACGCCGTGGGGCTTTAAACCTCATGTATTTTGCAAATATGACCTGAAAACAAAATTCTGCTTCTTATAAGTTTAAATACTCCATTTCTTTCAAATTTGTAAGTTAAAAATAACTAGAATTTTGTTTCAAATATTAATGGCAAACACTTGCCTAAGAGACCTTAGAAATCATTTGTTTTACCTGTAAAAAGTAAACTACTTACTAATGGTAATGTTCACTTATTATTTGAAAAGTTAAGATGCCAGGATTTTCACAATTTGTACAGACAAACTTCCTCATAATTTTCAGTCAAATACTTTTGTTCTAGAATTTTGGTGTTTATCATATCATTTTTTCCTAAATTTTGAAAATAGGACCATAATGAGTAAAATTGAAGTCTAAATGAACTAATTGATATCTGCCTCAGATACCTGATTTAAAGTGTCTAGTTGAAAAAAATACAAGTTAAAAATTTTAAAGGCACGTTTAATCCAAACTATTAAAAATACAAAGGTAAAAAGAATCATGAGGTTCAATTTTCAGATAGTTTAGGATGTGATTTAGTTAAAGCCCAAAAAGCATGCAATTATTCAATGCATTAGCTTATTTTATGTAAGTAACGATTGGCCATGAAAAATCTCTCTAGACTTACTCCAGGAAACTTCTCAGCTATATATAAAAATGTGCAACAGTTGCACCGCCCATTTTCCCTATGGTTTCTATCTCCAAAGAAGGTAGAAAAATTTATTGTCTTATATCTGAAAGTTGCCAAGCATACCTTCCTTCGGGAATCATCTTCATTACTGTAATTCTTAGAAGCTCAAGTCATGGGCCAATACTCCCTGGTGCTAGTCACTGTACAAACAAATTATGTATAGCTGTGTTTTTTCTATATTGCCAGCCAAGGCCAAATTAATGAAAATAAACAACTGTAGCTGTATCTGCTGCAGACTAACAGCCAGAGTACTAACATCATTAGTCTTCTGCAGGAATTACAGCATGAAATAAGTAAAATTGTGCATTGAATTGAGTAGTGTTGAAGATCTTGTTTCTAGACAACAGAGTACAGTGGCAATTTTTACATCTTAACTTTGATATATGCTACCTTGAATTTTATGGCTTCTATCAATGCTGCTTTTTCAGGACGTTTTGAGCAACTGTGACTTTCAGGGTAGCTTGATAGATGAATGCACTCTAATTTTCTGTGAATGTCCTGGCAGCATTGGAGAGGAACCACTGAAGTCTCTGAAGCCACTATCCTGCCCTGCTCCCTGGTGGAGGGAGTAGAGAAGGTGTACCCAAGAAGTCAGCCTTAGCTAGTCAGATTATGTGTAGTGTTTTATGGCTCATACATTTGTGATGAAGCAGAAGATGACATCTGATGTCATCTTTAAAATGCAGGTTAAGTTTGTTTGAAAGAAAGCTATAAAGCACAACTTAAAAAAGGCTCTGTGTTCTCCCAGAGCTTATAATCATGAAAAGAAATCACAACAAAATCATAAAAAGATTGAATTATAGCAGGTAATTACAACAAAATGCTTGCTGTGCTAGTCTTGTCTGCCGCTCCTACTCAGTCAGAATGGTAGTTTATTTAATAAGCAGTCTTATTGAAATGGGCTGGTTAACCATCGAGTCAGGGTTATTCTATAGGAGGAAGCAGCAGAATCCAGCAGGTGATGAGTAAAATGTAATGCTTAATCCTTACAGCTTGCTAACAGTTGAGCCTTTGGCTACATCCAAATGTGCTCAAATATATTTTGTAAGACATATGTATTTTCTATCAGCTTGCTGGTCTTTTTCCCTTTCCTGCTAAAACAGTTGATTTACATAGTCTGCAGAGGTCTTTTAGTCAGACACAGTGACTACTTAGTTTCCTTTCTCCTTTTTCCATTGGGCAGATGCAAGAAGCTACCCAGCCACAGGTAGATCTAGCATGGGCTTTAAAAGTTTTGTAAAAATGAAATGCATGAAGCTGTCATCCCCAAGCAGGCACATAAGTACACAAGCATGACTTTCAGGTACAGATACATGCTTAGAAACTAAGGCCCTACCCAATGGGTTCCTGCAGATAAATTCTTCAGGGCACAATGTCTAATAGGTTCTTGTAGATAGATAAGAGCAAGCACATTTACTGTGAACTAAGTGCTTGCCCTCTTATCTAACGTTATATCTGAGATGCTTGTGCAGCTTTAATTGTTTGTCTTCTCAACACTGATATATTTTTTTCAAGTGAGAAAGTGCACCTCCCATAATGTTAATTGGGAAAATAAAGAAACTATGTTGAATTGCATACACAAACTCCATCATGTCTTCTGAAAACTATGTCAGAATCAGCAATGTTGTATTTCATAGCAGCGAACAGAAAACAGCTTTTCAAGTCATTAGTAAAATAAATGTTATCATTTTCCATCTTGGAAATAGGTGTACCATCATGCCAAAGAAAAGGGCAGTATTGTTGGCTAAGGAATACTTCAGATTTGCATTGAAAAATAAATTTGATTTCCAAATGAACAGTAAGAGCATTTAATGCAGAGGACTAGAGTTTTGTGTGATAGAAGCTCCTTTTAGGTAAATTTTATGAAAAAAAAGAACAGTGAAAAGTTTAACAATAATATGTACCCTTCAATACATTTTGTTCATTGATTGTGTAAGTGCCTTTGAATAATTTATGCATACATGCAGGAAACTGATAAATTTTGAACAAATTTAATTGAAATCACCCTTGGAGTGAGTCTGAAGGAAAGATTAAATTTAATGGTCTCACAGAGCATAGTACTGTAGCACTCCACTGCCAATTCTGAAGTCTATATTTTTTCCCAATAAAAGATTCTACACCTCAATTTAATCACATCTCAGAATGAAAATCACATTGCTTTTTTAGTAGGAGACTAAAGGAAGATGTTGAGACAGACAAATCACAAAGTTTGGTTTCATTTTAATGGTGTCACACTAAAACACAAGATTTTTTTCCCCACATTATTTTAAGTGAGTTGTTGCCTTGAATCTTAAGAAAAATGTGAAGGCACTATTTAAAAAATCTGAATGGAGATGAACAATATAGGCAAATTTTGGTGTGTCATTGAACCTGCAGTCCCTGGCAGTGGAACATCCTGGTTGTATCTGGGTGCAGATACATCTTCCAATATTCATCATCATCTTTGTAGTATATAAGATTTAAAGATGCATGGTCTTATCCTGTATCCCTCATTGTGTTGTTTTTTCTTTCTGGCAGCAGCTCGTGATTGGAGCAGAGTGTTGTAGTTGAGTATTGTATCCCTGCTTCTGTTGGAGCGCAGCAGAATCCAACACTGATTATTTTATTGTTACAGGTCATATATATTCTTTTATTTTATTATTATCCTTCTTAAATATTTCTAACTCTTTTGTATATCTGAGCTGATTCCTGTGTGATGGTCCTTTAAAGTAAATTTCTCATAGCTAACAACTAGCTGGATTCCAGTCTCTGATGTCCAATATCAAACCCCATAATCCAGTTCACAAAAGAACCAGAGAAGCACAGGGGAAGCTGATGTCTCTGAGAAATGTGCTTTGACCATTTAGATAGTTTGTGTTCTGAGCTCTGGATTTTATGCAACAGCTAACTACTCTGCTAAATTAGATTGTAGTTGTGGGGAGCATCTAAAAGAGCAATTTTTGCCCTCGAATGTAACTATACCTCAACTTCTCTTGTGTGAAAATAGCAGTCCCAGTTCTTTGCAAAAGTATTGTGAAGATAAATTAATTAATCTATGCCAAATTAAGATAAATTAATTTATGTGGTGAGGAATGCCATGGAAAATGCTCATGAGGAAAGTAATAATTCTATATTCAAGAAGGGCTTGAGTTTAAGCTGTGTGAAGAATTGATTTTTCACTTCATTAGCTGACCTGAAAAATTGTGGAAAAAATCAATTTTGGACCAACCTGAAATGATTTTCTCTCATTTTTCTCACGGGAACATAAAGATAGGAAGTAATATATAAGTTTTATCTCAAACAAAATATAATTTGTCTGGAGGTAAAAAATGTCATTGTAATCTTAAGTATTCATATATTTTTACCCAATTGCAGGTAGGTATTTGAGGGAACTCATCCCTTCCAGACAAAATATTGAGAGTTTATTTTGAAAATAGACTAGCAAATGTCAGGTTGGTTTGTTTGTTTGCTTGCTTGCTTGTTTGTTTATGCTTCTATCCCTCTTTCATTGGTGAAATGAAGTTGTGGGTGAAAAAACTATGGATAAAATGGGGTCTAATTAATAGCTGTGATGAACCAGGTATGGTGGCTTTAGTATGCAGATGGCTGTATTGGCTTAAGCACAAAAATCACCTTTTTGCAGACACAACACAGCCATACCTCAGCATCATCTGATTTATTCTTCACAGTTTTGAATATTTCTGCTTCCCCTTTTCACAGTCTATTTCAACATCTAAGTGTTGTTTAAGTGGTTGCCTGTTCTCCTTCCCAACCACGGCTGATTGGTGCAGCCGTCACTTCAGTGTAAGTACTTCAGGTGCCAACACTGTGACAAGTTCCCGGTGCCATGACAGTACAGTGGCTTTATACATTATAAAATAACACCTACTTAGTTGATGGCACACAGCAATTTCACTGCACAACCATGTGAACGGTCTTATACACTAACCTGTGAGGTTGTTGGTCAACCAAGCAGCTCTGCCAGGGAGAATTTGGTGTGCCACCTACTTTTGAATGATGCATCTGTATGTCCTCTATATCCCACCCAGTTAGCCGTGTGGACAAGCAAAAGAACTTGGGGTCTTTTCAGTCTGGAAAAGTTCAACCTGAGGCTGACATTACGCTTTCTTACCAGTAAAAGACTGTAGTTTCAATTAAATACTGTATATATGGTGAAAAATTTGCTTTAAACAATGAGTGGGTAAACCAAAACTCTAGATAGCTGCTTTTAAATAAGCATTATTTTAACACATTGCCAACGACTACGTAAGATATACTACCAGAATACCTATTAGGGAGATGTAATGAAGTAGCATAGATAACAGGGTTTAGGAGCTTAGAAAAAAAAATACCTCTATGTCTTACTCTGAATTTTTCTGTGGCTGGTTATTAGAATTTTTTGAATTCTTGCTACAAACTTTGTTCCTCTCTTTTTTGGCACAAGAGAATTTTTTTTCTAATAGTTGGAAAAACAGTTGCCTCAGTATGAAGTTTTCCACTGAAGGGAACATATTTTAAGGTCTTCTTTAATAACCTCATTGCACTGGTACTAGTGTTTACACGTATCACACATAGAATATATAAACATAAGGTGGTCATACAGTTGCCTGTATGTGTGTTCATTTTTTTTCAATTCTCTCACTATTCATAGCAGTGTTTTGCAACAGACAAATTAGTAGCTATTTAGATTTTATCTTTTAGCATTGAGGGTGGAAAGAGGATGGAAGACTTAAATAATTCTTCCATATATGTATTTTTTCTTGAGAACTCCTCTTGGTAGTGTTCTCTGGCTCACTGATCAATTGGAACTGTGGCATTTATAAATGCTGATTTGGTTTAACTCATCAACTAAAGATGAAAAGCTGTGAAAAACACTGTTGAGCACCTCCACCTTGGCATTCTTGGTAGACAAGAATCCTTGAAACAAGAAACCATATTCACCTTGAGTGGCAGAATCTGAACAGGATCTGTACAATCTTTCAGTCTACAAAATTACCACACCTGTTATAATCAGGGCTGCACAACCTCCTCCCTGCCCCAGTGCCAGAGGCAGACTCCCAGTTAGCACCAGTGTGTTTTGTAATCTGTGATTGATTGAAGAGCCACAGTTTAACTGTAAATCCTAACTGTTATTTTCACTGCAAGTGCTTGTCCACAGACAGCTCACCTGGGGTGAAACAAATTTCATAATTCTAAATATTTACATTTCAAACTGAATGCAGGCTGCACATTAGAGTCTGAACCTGATTCATGCTATTCCCTACAGTTCTAAGATATGCAAGGGAACAGATGATTCTCTGTGTAATGACATGGAAGATTTAATGGGAAAATATTTTTCCACTGGTCTGGTATCCAGAGAAGAATTCAAAGGACCGTGTTTATATCAATATCGAGTTGACTTTACTGTCCTTCAGGCCTGTTGAACTGAAGGGGCAAAGAACTGCCTGGACTCAGCTCTGACTTATTTTAGGATAATAAGACAACATCACAAAAGTTGTCTTATGTTGTAGTTTAAATTTTGGGGGGTCCCCGGGGTGGGTCCCCTGGGAGACCCCCGGGGTCTTTGGGTCGTGGTGGTCCTGTGCTGGCAGGCAAAGAGACTCAGACGCCGGTGGGTGCTGATGAGGTGAGGGTTTATTCAGAGTCCCACTCCAGGCAGGGAGCATGGTCCTGCGGGAGAGGGGGAAGGGAAGGGGAGAGGGGGAAGGGAGGAGAGGGAAAGGGAGCGTCCAGAGGCCTCCAGGGGAAGAGGGGCAAAGAGAGCGAACCCCCTTGCGTTAGCATTCTTATCACAGAGGTTCAAAGGGGTGCGGTAACATTCTCCAGCCAATGAGGTTACAGATACACGATACTGCAGGGAGGGTACAGACTTGGGATAAACCATACATTTTCCAGGGGTGAGCCAGAGCAAACCATTTCCATAAAATGCAATTCCACAGTCTTACCTGCAGTGACATTCAAAGATGGAGTTCAGGGATTTTACTATATACATGTCTGGGTTTTTTTTTCCCCCTAAAGATGAACTGGAAAAATCTCAGAATGAAGAGCTGCTGAGAAACAATTTAGAGCAAACTGTTTATATGAATAATAATATATTACTAGGATAAGTGAAATTAATCAAATATTTCAAAAGGAACTTACATTTTAAACACAAAAACTACTGATATGAACTAACTATTTCTTAGATAGAACAGAATATTACAAGAAAAGGTGTTGAGGCCAGTCCTTTAAAATAACTCCAAAAGAGAATTCAAGGGTGTTTTGATCAGTCTCTAGAAAGAAAAATATGGACTTCTGATTTCCATAGAGGCAAATTGGTAAGCAGAAAAATGTCCATAAACCACATATTAGAAAATGCTGGATGAGGAAACAAGGGCAAATCTCTCTGTTGCCTGGTTTATCATTTCAGAGGCAGGATATAGGTAAAGGTAAGTAAAATTAAGTAAACATCTGTATCTCTGTTGAGAGGTCATTCCTCTGTATCTCTGGTATCAGAACTGATTAGTCTCTATAAAGTTTTAAAATAAGTAAATTAAAAGGTAAATACATTTCTAGACTAACCTGTGACTTGTTCTGGGGATTCTTTCCAAATCAGTCAGACATCCTAATGTAGATGAACAATCATCAATGTGATGTTTAATGAAGACGTGACCATATAAATGGGCTGTGCTGGTTTTGTGCTGGAAATTGTGTTGGTAACCCAGGGATGCTTTTATCATTGTCAAGCAGTGCTGACCCAGAGTAAAGGCCTTTTCTTCTTCTCACCCAGCCCACCAGGGAGGAGGCTGGGGGTGCACAGGAGGGTGGGAGGGGACACAGCAGGGACAGCTGACCCCAGCTAACCCAAGGGACATTCCATACCATAAGGCATCATGTGCAGTATGTAAATTTGGAGGAAGAAGAAGGCAGCAGGAGCATTCAGGATGAAGGTATTTGTCTTCTCAAGCCTTGGAGCTGTGGTGTGCTGGAGCCCTGCTCTCTGTGAGATGGCTGACCACCTGCCTGCCCATGGCAAGTGGTGAATAAATGCCTTCTCTTTCTTTGCTTGTGTGGCTTTCTCTTTGGCTTTTGCTTTCCCTATTATATTGTCTTTATCTCAACACACAAATTTTCTAACTTTTACCCTTCTGATTCTCTTCCCCATGCCATCAAGGAAGAAATGAGAGTGTGACTATGGAAGGTTTGGTTGCCAACTGGAATTAAATCAAAACAATGGACTAAGGGAAATTGTTCTCTGCTGATAGTTCTAAACCTGTGAAAAATTCTAAGAAAACTCGCATAGATCCTGTGACTACAAAGGAGAAAATAAATGTCCTAAAATTTAGAATTGTGAATCTATCCAGCTCATGCAGAGAAGGAATTGTGGTCATAAGGGAGAACACATCTTTTCAAAGAATTTGAAACAGATAAAAATATTTTAGTGTTGAAACTGCTACAAATCATCCTAAACTTTGCAGATCAATGCAATTATTCCATTTCAAAGACTGCAAACAAATTTTCAGTGTTTCAGGTTTACCACTAGCTCTACTCTCAAGCCACTAAATTCATAAGCCAGACATGCTGTTTTCAAAACTACCTAGCTGGAATTTTATGGCTTGCTGAATAGATTCAGAAAATCATCCTATATAAAGTTCCTTTACCCATGAAGTTATTTAACTTTCATGCACTGCTCTTCTACAAAGTCAGTCTAGTATATGAGTTCCTACAGAGAACACTAATTGTCTACGAGCTAACATTTACAAAAATAATTATAATAAAAAAATTAGGCAGTGGTTTACTGAAGGTTATAATGGGATAAGTTGAAAGAACCTCGGAATTACCTTTAATTGGTTTCAGGAAAAACTATCTTAGCAGACTCACTTCTCTTTATTTGACTCACTGACTAAGAGTCGGAAAAACTGACTTGCACTGGCAGGCTGACTTGGACTGCCAATATAAATCTTTTTGGCCTTGTTTAAGACTACCTTAGACTATCTTTCCCTTGGTAACACTTTCAGATGACAAGTACTAATGAGACTGAGGAACAGATTTAACACTTGGTCTGGCACATTTCTTATTAAACTGTTTAGAAACAAGTTCTATTTCTGAGCTCTTTGGGTAAACATTCTATTGATTCCTACATTTTTAAAGCATGGAGTCATAATCATAGAATCAATTTTTTGGGTTGAAAGGGACCTTAAAGATCATCTAGTTCCCACCCTCCTGCCATGGGCAGGGACACCTTGCTCATTCTTAGTGCATAATAGACTTACTTGTTATCAATTCATCTTCTATTAGAATTTTTAAGAATTTGGTTCTTGTGGCCTTCATAGGCTTAACACTAAGCTTTAATTAATATCATACTTTATGAAACCAAAATTCTGGTAATTTCCATGCAAGAAACAATAACACATAAATTACATCTTGAAGCATGGTAGTATTTTATTTGTATATTTTAAGGAGAAACAGCTGTAAGTCTTTTAACTTAGCATTGTAACAAAATTGAATTTTTGCACATTATTTTTTTACCAACTTCACAAGAAAAATCATAGGAGGAGCTGACAAGTCAGAAGTACTTGCATGATCTTGTATCCACCCTTATGACAGAGATATAGAACTTTTCAGTAAAAAACTAGAATATCATTCATCAAGAGCTACTAAACTTTTTGTTTGGGCCTCACAGACTGTTTTCTTTGACAAGCCACTTTCAGCATGAAAAGGCCTCATCAAATAAATAAAGGCAACTGAAGCTTTCTTATGTTTTCGAAGTCTAAACATACCTAAAGAAAATTTAAGCTTTTATTCTGAAAAAGGCATCTGTCATGAAATGTGAGGGCTGGAGGATATCTTGAAACAGGGAAGTGTCACAGGTTTGCAGAGAGATTTCTTTCAGGGAGAAAGTTATGGGATCAGTGCTTTTGCTCTAAATCCATAATCTCTCCAGTAGCACGCCTTGATTTCATCCCCTAACACTTGAAGAGACCAAGGGTCTCATCTACTTTCAACATTTAGAGTCCTTCTGAAAATTTATTTTGAAAACTACAAGCACTGGTATGCTGATATTTAAATTTAAGTTATACAATTTTTTTTCACAAATATGTTTTCATATGTTTTCTATAACCATAAATACACTTTTTTATTCTTCTACTAGTATCCAGACATCTTTTCTTTTATATTTCCTTCTCTGTGATTCCAACCTTTGCAGTTTATAACAGCGTAAATCTCTTTTCCTTTCTCCTTACGGGACCTTTTAAAGTTTGTTTATCCCTTTCTCCGTCTCCTTGGTGTTATACTGGTATGTGTACACACTCACCTCATAATATACTTGTCTACCTGTGCAGTCCTCCCAACACCACCAAATCAAATCTTAGGCCCCCCTTTCACCCTACTGTCTCACTCTTTGAGTCTACAGCAATGTCAACAAGCTATACCTGCAGCATACTTGACAGAAAGAAAATCAAGCCTTCCTTTTTATAGGAAAAGTCTTAGTCTAGATTATACACTTGCTAAAAAAGAAGCTCTTGTCTCTAGAAATAAATTACTACAAAATCACAGTAGTAATTTTCCCCCCACCCAGGCACAATTAACACCACATCCAACATGAAAGGGTGGGTGGGGTTAGAAGGCATTCTTGAAAAATTCCCATGAAAAATAATTCATACAAAACTACCCAGTCTTGAGGCAGCAGATGAAAAGTATTCTCTCTGGATAGGTCCTTCAGGGTTTTTTCCCCAAGTTTGGGGGGGTTGTTTGTTTGTTTTTTGTTCATTTGTTGGGTGGTTTGTGTTTTTCGCCTTCTCAAATTACTCTTTGTGGTTGTGGCTTGAGGCTTGTGTTAAAAAAATGAGAACTTAGGTTTTGCAGCTTCATTTTTACATTACAGTAGCAGATACTGCTATAAACACAGTTGCTTTCTGAGGGGTTACTGAGCCCAGCAGAAAAAGTGCAGCTAGTACAGAAACACAGCAAATTCCAAATGCATTACCTCTTCCCTTCCCCTTTCCAAATACAAAACATTCAGCTACACCGGATTCTTTGATTTTTGATAACAGGGCTTGGTTTCTAAATGTAACATGCCCCAGGTTACTTCGTAAGTTTTCTTGGCCTGTGATCAGGAGCACACCTGACAGATGCAGACTACCTCTCCTGTCACCTTCATGTAATCCTTCATGTTTTGTATCAAAGAATTCCTCCAGCAGTTGAAAGCAAATTTATCCTCAAAGGTATTTATGACAAATACAATAATTCCTTTTAATGCAGGGACTGTTTAATCCACCACCCTATTAAGTACAGTATACCTCCAGCAAACAACCATTACTTCTCATTAACATATTGCACTTAAAAATACAATTAATCCTTTAATAGGAACCTAAAATACATAGTTTCCTCTATGCAACACCTTTCCCGATAATAATCTGCAGAAAGTGGTATCCAAAAGTTAATTAAAAGCAAAGTGTTCTTACATACTAGGCTTCCTGTTCAGACACACAATGACTTGATGTTATTGGTGCTTTCACTGATTAAAAGGATTTACAATATACAGTTTTGGGAAAGAAACTCTGTAATTGCTGCTAATTGCCTTCATTTTTAGATGGTTGGATATATTTCACATGGGTCTTGTTTAACTGTGCTAGATATTTTCCAAGGATATATATTAAACTTTTCCTTTTGTTAATTCAAAAACTAACTACAAGTTTCTTTTTTCCTTACCTATTACTCCACAAACTATTTTGGTACAGTGCTTTTTCATAGCCAATGATAATTACACTTAAATAGAGAATAAGAATAACTTTTTGATTAAATTTGCAGGCCTATGGCTCAGAAAATATGGTTTCTATTCTCACTTGCACAGTGGATTTTCTGTTTCATTGAGCAAGACAAGCATAATCACAGCTACTTTTCTCCATCTCTTACTGAAGAGTGTTTGCTTTTCAAACTATGTTTTTTTCTGTCTAATTAGAACTAATCAAGAATAATGGCAAAAATGCTGTTAGAAAGGGAGATGTAAAAAAAATTGAATATTGAAACAAACATATGAATCAAATAGTTATAATTATTATAAATTATAAATAGTGTCTTTTAGTTTGTTGGAGTAATCTCATTCAATATCTTTTGGTTTCTTGAAGCAGAGAACATAGTTTTGTTCCATTCCTGTTTACAGTTAAGCTCCCTTCTGCTGTTTTGGCCTCCCACTTGGACTGGACTAGAGCAAATATAACTTGATACTGAAGGAATTCCTTGTGGTGTGTCCTAGAAGATAAACGTACTGATAGGATCCACGTACTGAATGACTGACTTTTTTAACCATAAGTCTCCTGATTTGAAGCAGAAACCCAACCTGACGATTTTCTCATCAAGTGCAGTATATACTACTCAGTAAGAAAGTGGATGCAGGAGATTAAATTCTATTCTGATGAAGCTATTTCACCATTAACATAATGAACTAACAAATTTCTGGAATGCCTTCAGGGGACCTATAATTTGTTGTCTGTTGTATAAAAAGATTTTAAAAAACTTTCACAACTTTCTCAATTATAGTTATTAATAATAATCTTGAGAATTCAAGGTAGATGTCAGCAAAGAAATGTTTTTTCTTCTGAATTATAACATCACAGCTCTTTTCTGGCTTTACTTTTGTTAATTTTGATCCTGAGAAACCAACAATACTCAAATGCATTACGTTCTTTAGGAAACTTCTATTATGAAAACAGTCTGTTAGCAGCGAACATCCTAAACCCTGAAAGTTTTTTATGCCAGGAGCCAGGTCTATATGAAAAGTGCATGGTTGGCTGATTTGGCTTCTGTGTTTTAAAGAGCTGCCCTGAAAACCTGCAATATCTGGCAAGGTCTCCCACCATTTAGCAGATTTCAAGGCATGTTTCTTTAAAACATGTTTTCACCTGTTTCATCAATGTTTTTAATTTTTTACCATGTGTACTACAACTTCTCAGAGACACAACTTGTACAATAAATTTAATGAAATTTCTGAAATGATCAGGAAGCAAAACATAGAATTTCAAAACACGTCAAGTAAACATATCAAAGTACAAATTTTAATACATGATTATCTGATGAGTAGCTGATGTCCACAAGTTACACAGAATACAAAGAGATTCTAGTTGAAATGAATCTTATTTAACTAAGAATTGACACAGCCATACTTTGTAGTCCTGTATGGGTTTTTATCAACATTAAAAACTCCTCATGTTTAACAAATTTGTTTCCACCTATGCAATGTAATAATCCTACTTGACTTTTGATTTTATAGAAGGAACACACAGATACAAATTCATATCTGATTTAAATGAACATGTTCATGCTAGTTGAGGTATTCAGTTAGATCTCTGTCTCTCCAGCTAAGTTACGTGATTGAGAATATCTTTTGTAAAGATGTTGATGTGGGAGGTTTTCCCTTTAGCAATTTTACATACAAAGTAGATGCATGTGTGTCTGAGGAAAAAAAAAAAAAAAAGAAAAAAATATATATCAAGAAATAATCTCACAAATTATTTTGGAACTAAAAATCTTGGGCAATAACAGTTGGGTATGAATCTACTATCTAGTAGAAATTACTTACAGGCAAAATATCTGTATTTTTCATTAGGTTTCAGAGGAACAAAAATATTTATGTAAGAAATGTGCTACTTAATCACTTCTTCATGTTTATGACCTGTAAATTTACAGTGTTTGAAAATGTTGTCATTAAACCACTAATGCTGTAGTCTTTGCTTGAACAAGTCTTGTGTATTTTTTGCAATTTTTATATTTTTGTATTGAATTTCAATTTTAAAAAAATTCTTAACTAAGTCTGTGATTTGACTCATTCATGACTTTTATCTTCAGCATAAAATTAAAGGTTAGGAATAAGACCAAACTCAGGAATTGTCATGTCTTATCTTAACTATGTGAGCATATTTTTGTAAATTTCTCAATCTGATGTTTCCTTTTAATCAAAGGAGCTGCATAGTCATCCTTCTACTACAGTGTCAAGTGAGACATATTCTCATCTTTATAATTAATAGTGGAGGATATATAGGCTTTTTTCTTTCTCCTTTTTTTTTATTCTGAAAAAAGAAAAAATATATACAATGAAAAGAGAAAATGAGTAATTTATATTTTTGGTTGTTAAGAAATATGGTTAAACACTACTTGTAAAGTTAAAAGTCCTGTTTTGTAATCATGTTTGGTCTCAGGTTCTCTTAAAAACTACCCTAAAAGAAGCCATAGAAATATCTAAACTTGTCATTTACAAGCAGATAATCAATTAGAGGTTGTTTTAAATAGGGCTGTGCAGATCCTACTCATTTTCAAGTTCTCGCATTGGGCTACAAAACTGTGTCAGATAAGTTTTGTGGTGAGGAAGAAGAGATATATCATTTATACATTTACAGTCAAATCCAAGTAATTTTTCTCCAGAAATCTCTGTAACAATTGTTTAGAATTATGTAGTACAAGACTGATTTATAGGACTCAGTAGTTCAACAGTAACGTTGCAATGCAGGAAGGCTTACAAATGCACAGCCTTGCCTTTTAGAGGGGATTTGTCTTGCTACGTGTCAGCTGTGAAAGTTCGGGGGTTAATTCATGAGCAGATGATGGTATTGACAGAAAGTCACAAAACTAAGAGAAAAATATTGCTGAATCTTCACTCCTTTAGGAAGAACAGTTTTGCTGTTGTCTCACCCTACATATTTTCTAACACTCTGATCTTTCCCTTAGTTTCCCTTCAGATTTCCTCCTCTTCATCCACAACTTCTTTAAGTTTTTGTGCATAATTTATCAAGGAAATCTGTGATTTCATTTTTTTGTTGTTGCAGAATTAATCTGATGGCTCATTTTCAGCTTTTCAATCTTAGATTCTTAGTGTTTAACTACAACTTTGGCAACCAACACTTCTCTGTGCCACTTTAGTTAATTTTGTTTGTTGATACAGACCCGTATCCATACTCAGCAGCAGTACAACTAGTGACCAACCTGGAATTTTCTGGGGACATGATTACATGGGAGCAGAATGGTCTGTGAAGTTATGATTTTTAGCTTAAGGAAAAGGGATGAATGGAGAAATTTTTTTCTCGCCAAACCTAGACTTAAAACACTACTTAATCTGGTCTACATAACTGAATATAAGTGTTCCATGTTGTGGAAGAGATAGGTTGAAGATGAGTGGCTTATGGAAAATCCAGATTGTGCCTATGGGTTGTTTGGAGCTTAGGCGATATGCATCTGTAAAACTGCTTTCCACCTTCCTCTGCATCTTGCTATAAACGTGCACAGCTGCTCTAATCATGTCTTCAACAAAGAGCTGAGGAACAGAGAGCTTGCTCTGAGGTATTTAAGGTCACATCAATCTCACCAGTAATTCAGAACAAATCCCAGTTCTTCAAGTGAAAATTTCTAGGTAGGAGACTTGAGATCCCCTCCCATTTTTTTTGACAAAGCTAATGCATAGGTCTTTGAATAATGCTAATATATTGAAAGTTCAGGAGCACTAAAGATCTAGAGAATGCACAACTAACAGAGAAACCAGAGGTAGGCAGGAGAGAAGTGGGAAAAGATAAAATGGGATGGAAGAATAGACACTTTGCAGAAGAACTATTGTTTATGTCTCTTAGAAGCTGGTAAGAACTAGGAGGTGGAAGACAAAAATACCAGTTTTCTTAAAGGAGAGGACAGTCAAAGACTCTAGGAGCAAGGGAATGCTCTGTGACAATTTAGAGGCACTCATTTTTGGTAAGAAGTATAGCACATGAGACAGAAGAAGAAATTAGAAAGTCTCTGGGTCAAGGAATCTGTTCCAAAACACTTTGTATCAGAGAAAGAAATGAATAATGAATGTTTGGGCAAGTCAAATTGGTCTCATCGAATAGATACTGAATTTGGGAATAGCAGCAGTGCTTAGACACAGGCAGCTTTCCTGTTTAAACAGAATTAGGTCTGGCAGAGACAATACTGTTGTTCAGACAGTTATTCCCCATTAAGGATTTGTTGAGTTTATTGTTATAAGTATAGAGTTTTGAATTTGCCATTAGTGGTTTATATGTGGCTTTTTTCTCCATCTTGACAAGAACATTTCAAAGTCTAATCCTGTCCTCCAGTGTCTTCACATCTGTCACATTTTGGTTTCATCTGTAGATTTAATAGGCTTATTCTCTGTGCTATCATCCACCATTGTAATGAAAATATTGAATCATATTAAATTAAAGACAGGCTCCTAAAGAGCCCAATTTGATAAATCTCTCCATTTTGACAGTGAGCCACTGATAATTATTCTGTGTGGTGTTCCAACCAGTTAGGCTCACCAAACAACAGTATCATCTAGTTTATATTTCCATGGCTTAGTTATGAAAATGTCATGTGCAACAATGTAAAAAGCCTTACTAAAGTCAGCATGTGTCACATACTTTCCCTCATCCACAAGTCCTGTTAACTTTCATAAAAAGAAATTAGATTGGTTTGACATGTTTTGTTCTTAATGAATCTGTGTGAGCTGCTTTTCACCTTATTCTTATTTTTAAGAAACTTAGGAGTGTTTTGTATTTTTTCTTGCTGTTTTCCAGAAATCAGAGTTTTTACCTTTGTTTACTTATTTTGACAAGTTTGCTGACAATGTTTATGTTAATATACCAGAGAATAAGGCTCACATTTTGTTGCACTACCCAAAATAGAAGGCCTTTATCCAGAAGAAGCTTCTCATGCATATGTGTCTGTACTTGTAAATCTATCTGTACTGGTTTTGGCTGGGATACAGTTCATTCTCTTTGTAGTGGCTAGTAGAGGACTAAGTTTTGGAGCTGTGTTGAAAATAGTGTTGAGAACATAGAGAGGCCTTCTCTGTTGCTAAGCAGTATTTACAGAGTCTAGACCTTTTCTGCTTCTCACCCCACCCCACAAGTGAGGAGGCTGGGGAGCACAAGGAGTTGTGAGGGGACATAGCTGGGACAGCTGACCCTAGGAGATGAAAGGGTTATCCCAGACCATATGTTGTCATGCTTATCATATAAATGGGAGAAGGAGTAGGAAGGCAGGGGAACACATTTAGAGGGATGGCATTTGTCTTCTTGAGTCACCACAACACGCGACAGAGCCTTGCTCTCCTGGAGATGGCTGAACGTGTTCCTGCCCATGAGAAGTAGTGAATGAATGCCTTGTTCTGCTCTGGTGGTGTGCACAGCTTTGTTTCATCTATTAACCTGCCTTTATCTCAGCCCACAAGTTCTCTCACTTTCACCCTTCTGATTCTCTGCTCCATCCCACTGCGGGGAAGTGAGGAAGCAGCTGTGTGGGTGTTAGTTGCCATATGGGATTAAACACCATCCACACCACCATCCAATGCCCTCTTTGCTATTTCCATATTTCCCACCATATAGTTTATTCTCTATCACATCGTTCTGATAGTTCAAGGTTGCCAGAGTGAAAGTATATTTCTCTATCCACCTTGCAAAAGTTTCTGGATGCTTTTGATGGTTTTCACACCCTTTATTTTCACAGATGGGACCGTTAACAGAACAAAATAGGAGCTATGTCCTTCCTTGCTTTTCTAGATTTTTTTCCTCTCTCTTCCTCCGGTAACAGATGCTTTAGACAGATTGGTGGATTTCAGTTCAGACAGCTTTACGTTTGTCTTCTGTGGGAACAAGTTGGTTTATAGGACAGAATCAATACTAGAGCACTAGAGTAAAATGTGTAAATTGCACTCTTCTTTCCTCTCAGCTTGTGTGACATTAGAATCCATTATCTGCACTGAGTTTGTAACAGCTCTCTTAAGTGATCCCACTGAAGAGTAAAAGAGTAGTAACCTCTCTCCCCTGGAACCCTTGAAAGACATTAATTTACCAGTACTTGGTATTAGCTTTCTAGAGAAAATAAGTGGTGTACATGGCTATGAAACTTGTATGACTATGTTTTATCTCTGTTTTTAATGTGCTGCTAAAAGGTCTTATTCTTGTCAAGGGCAACTGCAGTTTTGAAAACAGACTATTGCAAGGGGGACACAGTCTACGTGCCACCATAAAAAAATCTTTCTTGATATATTTCAGATAGCAAAAGTTGGAACTCTGGAAAAATGTAGTTGAAATTAACATTGATATTAAGAAATATTAATGTATATTTTATGGAGAATAGAAAAAATTGCAGCATGTGCTTAAAAGATTTAGTAGGTGTTCTGATAAAAAAGGTATTTTGACAAAAAAGGAGACAGAAGGAAGAAATTGCTTTTTGTATTAAGGTAGAGGCTGCACAATTTAGAGTATACCCATATGAACAATGATCCAGTTAAGCAGGAGAGGTAAATCACCTCCCAGCATCTTGGCAGCTACATCTAACTGTCAGTGGTGTATTAACAGCAATATTTCAACTTGCATTTGGGATAGTTGAGTTTATATTTGAATATATAGATATTTGGACAATCAGCCATATATGTGGCACAATCTTAAGTGGTCCCACCATAGCTCAGTCATGATTAATCCTGTGACTGCCTGAAATAATCCTTTATACTGTGAGTAGGGGATCCCACTGGGAAACGTGGTCACACAGCCAAGCATATGAAATTCATGGTCCAATTCAGAGACAGATAAATTTATGTTGCTTATCGATAGGCATACTGCCATTGTATACATCATAACAACATCATAATGGTATGAAAATTTAATTTTATGTTGATAATTTTACTGTTAATTCTTAAGAACTTGTTTTGTTTTTAGATCTGCTAGGCTGGGTGCAATCTATTCGTGTTTCTACACGTTGATACTCTAATTACCAGAAGTTGCACATTAAGAGACTTACATTGTACAAAGACAATATATTATATTGTCATATTAGTGCAGCCTGAGCTATTAACTGAGATGCCAAAAGATATCTTCTCTCACGTTATTTCACATTCAGTTGTGAATACTTTGAACAAGCAGCAACATGCTTTGTTCACTTCTCACTTCACATCTTCCCAAAAAAGGAAAAATTATCCACTGTGGTCACAGATTTATTCCATATTCCTGTGTTCAGCTAATGAATAAATAAGCAACTTTTTCTAAAAAAGCACCCCTCCTCACCAAACACCGACAGCCAACAACAAATAAAAGAATATTTGCTTAAAACCTTCAAGAAATAAAAAATCCTGGCACTATAGTCAATGAACAATAAGAATAATTTTCAAAGCTACTGTTACAGTTATATTGTATTTTCTTATATTACAGTATCCACTCACTGTTTCTTTCACTTTGAAAATTCTGTTATTGGTGCTGGGAATAAGAATGGCTGGAGATCATGGTCAGCTCTATGTTAACAGCAAATATTCATCACTAAACTCACATCAGATATAAAGTTTCTCATGAAGGTATAAACATTTTTGATATGTTTTGGATCATGGCCATGTAGAAGTCTATCTGGATCTGTAGTTGGTGTGAGCATTATCAGTAGTTTTCATGAACAAGAATGTTATTAAAGCCCATCTATCTCAATCAGAGCTGCCAGACTTTGCTGCAGCTCCTGACTTTTCTCCGTCATCACCGATATTTGCACTGGTTCCAAGAAAGGAGCCAAAAAGGGATACATCTAAATAGAGAAACTGGTGAGACTTTGAAGACTACAACACTACTTATCTGTTTCCATTTAGTTCTAACAGTAGACAGAAAGTGACATTTCAATGTAAAATAAGTTTGGCCAGCACTATGAGTTGCTAGTGGGTTTAACTCACACTCATTATTTGTACATTTCTAAAGACAAATCTCTGTTGATATACCCATTGCTTATGTAGCTGGTGTCCTTCCAGTGTATCAGCAAAGCACTTTTTAGTTTTACAAAATAGTATGAACTGTCAGCAGCTCAGGAATACATTATGAGTATCAGAAACAATAGTTCTAAAAGAAGAATCTTGTGTATGCACGAGACAAAGAATGACAATCCTCCCTAAAGAGAAACCATGGAATCCAGCAGATCTCTGGCATTAAACAACAATTAAGAATCTTCCTAATTTTTTCTTTTTTTTTTTGAAGATGCATGTTCCACAGTAACATCTAGAAAAACATCTACAGTTGTACTGACAACAGGAGTTCAATAAATTCTGTTGTGAAACTGAGTCATCATCCCAGGTGCTGGGTCCAGAGACTGACAAAAGGAACTCAGTGTGAGCACAGACATGTGCAGTGTCTAGACATTGTGAATGTTTATGAATATAACACAATAACATAGGAATTTTTGTTTGTTTACTTGAAAGCAGGAAAAACATGTAAAGTGCCTGAAAGGGATAAGGTATAGGACAGGTTTTGGCAAGTCAAATAATGTCTTATTTAGGGTAGTAATTGAAGAGAAAACTCATATGGCAGATTTCTTTCATAATGTACTCCAAATTTTTAATCCAAAATTAGGTTTTTACCAGGATATATCGAGCCTTACTATAGGGACAGATCCACAGAAACATTAAATTGCCTCAGCAGAGTCCAAATGGTTCTTCAAACTAGAATGAGAAAGATTTCCTAGTTGCAGTTGCAGTCTTCATGCAATCTTGTGAACACATGTTCTTATTCCTCAAAGAATATTATTGATTTTGTCATAAAACTTAATACACCTGTAGAAATTCTCTCTCCCAATTTCATGCAGAATATTCTGTGATCTTTTTAGGACTTCAGGAAAAGACAAAGGCAGGCCATATAAATATATAACAACATGTTAGAGATAGATATCTGAGGACTGTATTTTGTCTTAAGATTCTTCTAGGAATGCAGTGAAAGTTTTTTAACTGCAGAGATATCAGATTCACATAATGACATGTATATCTTTGTCACCTTTTAATTTTAATTGTAATGGTTTTGTAATTAAATAGAAAGTATCAATGTACTTGTGTGCTTGTACTGAGGGAGAAATAAGAACTTATAGTTAAGGTGCTGCTTCAGAAGGCAATAACTTTTCTCGGTGACTTAAAATTTGAATGCTTTGAAACCAGTTTTTCATTCCTGTATAAAGGAACAGGAAAAAAACCGTTTCGCTTCAGTATTTTAAGATTAGAAATATACTCATCCAGGAAGTGAACTGAGGGCCACAAAATAATTAAGACCAGTCACTTATGCTTGTTGTGATCAAGTTTCAGTAAAAGAAAACAGAAGACATCCACATTTTTCCAGCTCCTTATATGTATACTCAGAACTACTTGGTGTAGTAATCTTTTCATTTTGTACTTGCAGTATGTTGGAGAGTATAGATGCTTTTGAGTCATGTATTGTAATTATTTTTTTTTAGCTACGAATTAATATTTGTCAAAGGAAAAAAAGTAACCAAAATTTTAAAGACTTTTTTTTTCTGCTGGAGTGGTTTTTTGTAGCTTATTTGAGGTTTTCAAAACATCCCTGGCAGTAGGCGTTTCCACACTTATGGGCCAGTAGTTCCTCACCTTAGAAGAACCCAAAGGTTTTGGAGGTAATAAATCAGGTGTAAAAAGAGATGCATCATTATGTGAGAAGCAATAGGAGGATTAATTGGATTTTTTTTATGGAAACCATATTCAAGTTTTAAAATAAAAATATTATTACTGCTGTGAAATAACCAATGAGAAAAATGTAGCGAATTTGTGTAGAAACTACGTATTTAGAATTTAGTCTCCATTTTACCACATTTCACTCTGATATACTGTTCTTTTTAGGTTTCCCATAAAATTATACTGGAAATACTTGTTCCAAAAAATGAGATAAACAATTCATAAAGGAAAAGGTAAAATATTTGTTTTAGATTCCTGAGAAGGCTGTTCACTTTAGAAATAGAACATATATATATATTAGAGGTATGGGGTTTTTTTTTTCCTCTTTTGTTTTTAACTTATACTTTTAAACTTCTTATTTTTTTAAGTTTGGAATAGAAATGGAAGAAAGTGTAAGGAGAAAATATTATTGAATGTAGACAATAAGTAAGCTTGAAAGGATCATGGAAATCAGTGACACAAAAAGTACACTTAAGAAATACTGTGCACCCTCAGGCTTCATTTTCTGTGGCCTGGAGAGCCTCACCTGGGACCAGAATTTCATATCTCTGAATAATATCTCAACTAAACCAGGTTTTTTGACCTGCTGTGTTTGAAAATGGGAGCTCAGATGAGATGCTGGTTGTTAATCACTGTCTTTGCCCTTGGAATATTAAATAAAATGCAATGAAGGAAACGGAAGGAGGGAGAGAGAGAGAGAAAGAGAGAAGAAGGAAGCAATAGAAAACATCTGTTCATTACTGTCTAATAAACAAGAAGGAAAAAAATTATTTAATAGATTTTTCACAAGAAGTGCTAGGCACAGAAATGAGATTGATTTACTCCAGCAACTGAATCTTATTTTAGCTTCAAACCAAACAATACAGGGAATCAAAAATATGTGTGTATTTCAGATGAGAAAAAATGAACAAAAACTCCAGGTTCCAAATAATTCAGTGACATGTGTTTAAGCATTAAGATTACAAAGTTAAAAAACAGAATGTCCACATATACAAAAGTCAAGTTCCTTCTTGAGTCTCATATTCAGTTACCTAGCTATACAAGAAAAAAAATGTGGAGTGACTAACAATATTTTCCTGTGTAAAAATGAAAAATAATTTTCTTTTATTTTCAAAATTGTGTTTTTAGCATGTACATACTTGATATAATTTGATAGAAAAAATCCTGAAGGATAATTTACAAAAAAGTATTTTTACAAATTCTAAATTCAGAAATTAATTATGAAAGAAACTTCATCACAGTGTTTTAATAAAAACCAAGAAAATAAACAGAAAACCCAAGCACACAAATAGACCACCTTATCATAAAGTTTGCTAATTAGTTTGGTACATTAAATAACCTAAGTCTGCCTGGGATGGCCAGGTGAATCTCTTCTCCCACAGAACATGAGCAGTACTGAAGAGTAACAAAAACATATGTTTAACAAGGAATGTACTAAAAGGAACAAGAATATCTCAAAAATAAATTGTCACTTATAATTTGTCAGGTTTATCTACCTTCAATAACTTTTTATTTTAACTTCAGTAACCTTTTATAGCTGTCCTGTTTGTCTTTTTGTTACTGTATTTCCAGTGTTTCTATAACTGCTGTACCAAAGATGTAAACAACAATTTTAAAAGCAGGCTTGCTCCATAATGTGATATTCTGTATTTCCATTCTAGAAGGACCACCATAAAATGGTCTCTGCTCGTCCGATGTATTCAGAGAATAGGCAGCTTCAACAGCCTCAATAACTATAGGTTTCACCCTTGTTTGAATTCTTTGAACATAGGATCAACTCTTAAGGGGAGTCTAAATTTGAAACACTCCTTCCTATACACCTTTGTTATTTACATATACCACTTTTATTGAGTGTTTTCATCAACATTTTAACATACAAAAGAAAAAGAACTTCAGTTACATCATGAGAGACATTAAAATATTTGAACAAATGGTAAAATTTGGGGATATTAGAGAAATCAAAGTCATTGTCACATAACATACTTGTTCACTGAGATCACAGAAAGGTACTTGTTGAATTTCCCAGGGGAATGGTTTTTCCCTCCCCAGAGACCCCTGGAGTCTGTAACCACGTAATTTAACCCTTCCTCCCCTTTCTGACCCTATTGACTGAGTTCCAACTATCTCTTCCTTGGCAGGAGCCTAGATAAGGCCCTGTTCTTCCTTCATTCTCTTTCTCCAAGGAAACCTTGGAGAATAAATGTCTTGGACTACATCCGGGTGTTAGAGCCTCTTTTGGAATCTTTTGCCTTGTCCCTGAAATATTCCTCCAAAACCCTCTAGGATCTGAGCTAGCCTACAAACTCTGGGGTCTGCAGGGGGAATATTTCAGGTACTAACTAAAAATCAATGTAGTAGTTCTTGATCTTCAACAAGAAGCTTCCTGAGATTTCCTTTTAATCAGCAAAGTGCTTTTGAGGCAAGTTTCCCAGTTCTCCCGGCTTAACCATTCTTCATTCATGAACACATGGCCACCTCTAAGTGTAAAACACTTTTTGCATGCAGAGGAAAAAAACACCTCCAAATGCTCTCCATCTGCTGATGGGGGTTCAGCTGATGACAATAAATTAGAGGTATCCTGAAGTGAACTCCCCCAAAATATGCTTGGAGTGGACCCTGGCTCTTGAGGAGCTCTACAGACCTCATCCTGTTGTGCTGTGCTGCTTCCAGTCTCTCCTCTTACATGAGCTCCAGCTCCAGCCCAAGGCAATAAAGTGACGCTCATATCCAACTCTTTTCACTTGTCTTTGGCAGCCTATTTTCATCACTTTTTAACTCAGTTCCTGTGTTAAAAGCCAGCTTCTCTTCTTCAGTTGCTCTCTCTGCTCAGTTTCTTGTCTCTTAGCTTGACAAATGTTTGCCACTCTTGGGATTTTTACTTTAAAAAACTACATAATCTTTGTATTAATATCAGCCATAAAAACTGAAAACATAAAGCACCAATTAATAACGATGACTTAGAAGCTGTGCACTCACTGAAGTTTTCACAGTTCCTCCTTACTTTTTGTTCTCTTTTGGGAAAAATGAGGTGGAAGAGAGAGAAAGGAAGAGAAATGTTTTTATATGTGTGAAGACAACTTTTCTTCCATGAAAATAAAAATAAACTTTTAAAAAAAGGGAAAGTGGTTAACATACTGGCTTTCTTTTAATGTTTACCTAACAGAAGAAAAGACTGGGTAAACACCAGAAAATAATGAGAATAATAATAATTTTTTTTAAGTGCCATTTTAAATTAATTAGCTGTTGTGGAGCTTATGTATTTATTTATATTTTCATGCTAAATGTAAAGTAAACAATAAATTTTCTTCACATGCTCAAGAAATTATTTATTCAATTCAGTGAATGAAATGAAGTCAAAAGAATATGAAGTCTGGGCTTTTTCCCCCTTTTTGTCTTTCTACCTCCTGCCTGGAGAAACAATATAAGCCTCCAGGTTACCCAAATTACTTGGTTCTCTTCAGTGACTTGGTTTAGTAGATCAGTTATCAGAGATTCAGGCTCTCAGTGTATAATGAACAAGACATGCCTGAATTCAAGTTATCAGCTAACCTTTTCTCAGATGGATTTTGGTACCTGTAAGCCTCTCCATCAGGAAACAAAAGGAATTTTGCTCTGTTGTGTGCTCTTGCTGTTGAAAATGTTTGTTAGCTTGAAAGATCAACAAGTTTTCACAAATCTGAACACAGAACTTGCAAATTCTTCTGTAGTCTGTGGTGAAAGTCTGAGCCCTTTGATTGGCCTTGAATTGAAGCCAAACCCACAAGCTCTTCATACACTTAGAATTCTTTTGTTACTCTAAAAAGGAGGGGGGGGGAAAAAGCATTTGAGCTGTAAATGTGCAATCAATAGTTTTTCTGTCACTGGGGAGAACTAGAGTGATATTTCTGCTATGTCCTTGAACTGGAATGCTATGTCAGGTGCATCTGTTACTCTTCATTGGGTAGTCATTTGGCTTAAGCTCAAACTAGCAAACTTCTGAATTGATTCAGGACACCTTTTAAGTCTTGTAACACTTATTCCTGGTTCTGCAAATCGCAAATATGTGAAGAAAAAGCCTAAATGTTTTCACTGCCTATGTGTTTTCAATGAATTTTATGTTTTACCTATTTCTTTGCCTCTGTTAATGCTTTATCACTGGCTTTTTGAATGGCTTCTTTTTGATACTTGAAAACAAAAGAGAAATGTATGTTTTTAGTGTTCATATTTTTGTTCCCTGAGAAAGCTGAAATACTGAGCATCTCTGTGATTTTGCCTCATGTCAACTTTTCACAATATTGAACTCAAATGTGTGATACCATCTTTTAAAGCAGAATTTTTTTTCCATTTTGCCCCTGAAAAATGACACATGCCTGAGTTTAGCCGCACTTAATATATAAATCCAAAGTAGTAGGGATGGGAGTAGAGGACTTTTATTGACACCACAGGACTTGAGAATATCAAATGAAAAACAGGCACGTTTCCCTTTGAGAATGAGGGTACTTGAAAAAGCCTGTAAATGAAACAGCAGTAACAGGGAAAAAGACCTAATAAGACAACCATAGAAGAGATTAAAACCAGGAATAAATGAAAGTATGTTTCCTGCCTTTTGCACTGCTGCTGGCTCAGAAGCATAAATAAATGAAAACACAGTTTTATCTTGTTGTTAGTCTGTTTTCCATATTCTGATCTCAGTCTTCCAGGTGCAAGGATAAAGGAGACAAAACACTCAGTTCTCCCTTCTTACACCCACAGGTGCAAGGTACTGTTTTAACAGTACCTTCAATTAAGACCTTCTGAACTCTATCTTTTCATGAAAGAACCTCTGACCAGACAGCATGTGCAGAATGAGGTTCTGGATTACACTTGAATAATATTTTAAAAATTTATTTTGTAAGCTTAGTAGAATAGTGAAAGAAACAAATGAGAACTGAAGAGCAAAGTTCTCAAAGTGGGAATCTCCCCTGTCCAGAGTCAGTATATTCCTCTTTTGGTTGTGGCTACCCTTGCAGGTAATGGTTTCAGTAGTACTTGCACCAGTGTGGATCCTGACCTAAAAATAAAATGAAAAAAAATTGCACTGAGAACTAATAAAATTAAAATATTAAACCAATTTTACACCGTGCGTTAAATAAATTTCATATTTACATCAGTTTCTATCTGTCATCCACCTCTCAATATTTTAATAAAAACATTATTATAGAATGAAAGTACAACTTTACAGCTGAAACATGATTTGTAGTACTAGTTTCTGCCAGGACAGCTGCTCATCAGTATCCCTTCCCTAGCCTACACTGAGCAAAATCTTCAAAAACTGCTTTCTGGAATTCAGGATATTTGCACCATGGCTCAAGATACAATGACTGTGGCCTTAGTGCAAACTTCATATGACTATAGAAATTACAATAATGCTTTTCATATTTCGTAACGTATATTTCTTTCTTTGTTGTTATACTTTCCTTTAAAGATTATATAAGTGCATGTATATTTTTTGTTTTTACTAACTGGTCAAATAATTTTATTCCTTCACAGCGGGAATATTTGGAAATGGTTATCCACCCTTTAAGTGACCCTGGCTAGTGGAGTTTGAGTTCCTGATCTGTGCCATCTTCAAAAAATAAAGCCTGTCTCATCACATGGAGGTGACCTTGGCACTAGAATCACAGACAACTCAGTGACCTAGGCCACTGATTTCTCCTGAAATAAAACTGTGGCTACCAGTAATGGAAATCTATCCTCCTCTTTTTGTTTAGTAGTTCTACTGGTAATAAAAATTGCACAACGATTAAAAGCAATGATTGTATCTGCTGTGCTCTGCATGGGTACCTCTTCATGCATTAGTAATACAGGTATTCAATAAAATCCTCATCTGCTTTCAGCTGACAATTGTTTAACTTTTCTTTACACAGAGGCTCGTGTTCTTTTTGCAGTATGACAAAGCTTAATGGAGGTGTTGTGAAATGCTTTCATTGAAGATCTTCTTTAATTATAGATGTCCTGCATGACAAGTTCTTCTTTAGCATATGTTCCTCCACTCCAAGAACATCAGTTGAAGTCAGTGATCAAAGTGTAGTTGCGAGAAAATCAGTATATTAATAAATCTGACCTTGCTGTCCATGAGCTGCCCCTGAAATTTTGCCCCAGCTCACCGGACTCCATCAGCACATTTAAAGGCCGATTCACACCAGGTACAGCCCCTTGAACCAGGCTGGTACAGCTTGGCTACTTTCCAGTGTTTCTCATGAGACAGCTCTTGCAAGACACCACCTTATCTTCCGTGGAGAAAGGTTTAACCCTGTGTAACAGATCACCTTGAAATTTAAAAATTTCAGTTTAAATATTTTACATTGAATGTGTACCTATTTGGCTTTTTACAATCCACTTATCTTTCAGAGATTAAAAACATGTTTTCTAAAATATATCAATTCAGAAAATCTTTTTTTACAGTTTCTTACTTAAATGAATGTAAATATTTCATATTTAAATGAATGTAAAGTCAGCATAGCTGTTTTTACAGCATTTAAGAAGTAAAATCCTGAGTGTAGACACATTGAAAAAATGTTTCAACCACGCTTACTCCAAGTGGAAATATTAATTTACTATGTTTGACTGAACTAGGTAAAGTGTGACTTAAATGGATGGCACAAATCTGCATTCATGCCTTACCCACTCAGAGCTCAGGTGATATATGTGAATATGAGAGAATTCTGTTTTATTAAGTAATGATAGAACTTGAGGGACAAATTGTCTCTGCTTGTCTGCATACACAAAGTATAAATTCTATAAAGGAACAAACATCCTCTTAAATATGGGTATGACTACTTTACACACCAGAAAGGTTGTATAGGGGAGGATGGGAAATAATTACAGATGCAAAATACATGTTGGAACACTTTATTACGTAACACAGCTGAGCTTATATGTGGTTAGAAACTGATCTCAGTTTGGGAATTGTTTCGGGTTTTGTTTCCATTACTTTGCAGCTTGTAGTGCTGACAGTGATCTTTGCAGAATGTCACGAAAGGTCAGTGGTGGAGTTAGCCCTCAGCCGTAACTGTATCTTAACTATGATGTAGAGGTTACAGAAACATATAAATACAATTTTTTTTTGGTGGCAATATTATTTTATTGCCTCTCTGGCTATTAAAAATCAATGTATTGCCTACAGATGCTTACAATTTGCAGCTCAGAAGCTATATATGATGCATTCATTGTATCAAATGCAGTGGTTTGAAAGTTCTTGTATGTTTGTTATATAAAATCCACAGACATACTGAACTCCTCTAAGAGTCTGAGTTCCTCACAGCAGTCCAGCTAAAGATTTAAGTTTTGAAGCCCCAGCTCAGATCATGACAAATCCTTGAATAGTTCTGAGGCAGTGTGCTGTATCTGTGGGATATAAACAGTGTCAGCTAGACAGTAAAGAAACCAAAATGAACTTTCAATGCAAATTTATTTTTTATTTAATTTATATGCTTCAGTTTCAGCATAATTATTTTTAAGTCCTTGCCAACAAAACACTTGAATAATAAAGTTGCAAAACAGTTACAAAAAAAGATTATTTTTCATTTATCCAGTTAAATTCCTACAGGAAGTTTTATGAAGTCACAGATATAAAAAGCCCTCCTACTTACTGATCACATTTGTATAAATCAATCACAGATACAAATGGAAAAAAAGCATTAGGATGTTCAATATAATATTATGAAATCTGAAATTAATCGAGTGGGCAAAGATGGTTTTATTTTATCAAACAGCAGAGATTATCCTTATTTGGTATAAATTGTTACTGCTATACTAACCTTAGCAAAAATATCCAGATTTTAAAAAATGATGCTGTGAACTAACACATTAAAAGACCAGAAACTTATTTTAACTTTAGCATGATGTAGTCCATCTTGCCATTAAGAAACAGCTTGAAAGACAGCTTTACTGTCCAATGGAAATTCCAATAACATTTTTAGCAATGTTTCTCACAAAATAGAATACAGAGCTGAGAAAAAGAAAATCAAGCCTTTTGATAAATTAAAAGGCTGTGAGAAAATTTAAATCCGAAATGCTGACATATTTGTTTGCAATATTTTTTATTTACACAGCATTTTTCTTCCTGCTTCAGTTGAAACACTTTCAAAAAACAGACGTAATATCCTCAGGAACAAGTATATGTGGTCAAGGGCAACTGTTCAATTTTGGGTGGGACTATGAGTAAACTGGGGGTGGTCCAAAGGGCAATTTCTTTTACAAGATCCTAAAAAGACTTTAGCACTCATGAGGGGGGGTTTGATTGTTTGTTTGTTTGTTTGTTTGTTTGTTTGTTTGTTTTTTGTTTTGTTTAGTTTTGTGGGATTTTTTGTTTATTTTTGGTTTTTAAGTTCAGGGTATTTTCCCTTCCTAAGTGAAACATAGTTTGTAAACTTAAGCTTGGGCCTAAGTCTTAAGAACTTTATTACTTCCCATTCATTTCCTTTTATGCACATTTTATGTCTGAAGCCTATACATATTGCAGCTCTTCACTGGGAACTTTAGGAAAGAACTATTCCATTTCATCTATTTTTTTTCAACTATTTTAAGATGAGGTGAAGATATAAAGAAGGTCGAAGTTGTCATTATAATGACAAAAACCAACTAGTCACAAGTGACTGACTCATGTGAAAGGCTCATGAGAGAAAAAGACAGACAGGTTCAGCTAATTTTTTTTGTTATCTCTTCTACAAGACAATTTAGTGTAATTTAGATGAAGAATATATAAGGTTTACCTCAGCTGGAAGTGCAGTTGGTGTTGGGGTTACTAAATGTGGTGTAAATGGGAGCTTGTAGACAATGCAGTTTGTCAGAACTCTTGAACCCGTTGATTAAAATCTCATATATTTTCCACAGATGATTATTTTGTGTTCTGTACTGACAAGAGCCCTCAGTTTGATCATTCTGCTGTTGGTTCAGTTCCTCCAGTTTAACCAGAAAAATTTAAATATTTGATCTAATCAGGTTTTCTGGAATATGTCTGTGTAAGGGATGAAGAGACAAATCTTTTCAGGGGTAAAATGATACCAAAACTGGGAGGAGTTTCTAAAACTTTTGGATACTTTTTAGTTTAAATAGCAGTGAAGGCCATTCCTAACTTACATAAAGCTACAGTTGGATAGGTGAGCACCTATACTGATTACATATTGGAATTACCAGGTAACGCTGCTAAAATAAAAGAAACAAACCTTAAATGTTCTCTGATTTTTTAAGAGAAAATGTCCTGTGTTAACTTCTTCAGATGCCACAGTTCTCTCCTGTTCCTCTTTGTCCCAAATAAGGAGACAGGAGAATGCTAGCATTTCACATTTCCCATGAAATATACATAATATACATGAAATTTATGCTGTGTTTTACATTTGAAGAGATGAGATTAATTAAAGTAATTATTCCAAGTCAACTTTTAGTGACATACTTTACAGAATTATGATTAGTCATCACAATGGTTATGTTTCTCTGAGTAGATATTTTTTCCTAAGACAAATGCACTTGATTCATATTTGTATGTTTCTGGTGTATTGGTGAATTTAGGGTAGTTTTATTATTTTCACTAAATATTTTGTTTGTTGAAATGATTTTCAGCTGTAATTTAGGACATGAATAATATGATTTTTGTTCGATAGTTTCATTTTTAACATCTGTGTATACTGTACCAATATGTTTGCTTTACAAGAAAACCTCCAAATCTTTCCTCATTTTTACACCAGTATAGATCCAGTGAACCTAGGAGAGAACCTTTTTGATCTAAAGAAGAAGAAAAAAAATTTCTTCATGTTTTGACCTCAGACTCCTAATCTTTGAACTTCATTCAGCGTGTTTCATAGGAAGCCAGGTCTTTGTGTCCTCTGTATTTCTAGTGTTTTGTTCTAAACATTACCATCCTCTTATGCCCCGACAGTCTTCAGCACAAAGTCCAAACATCTGAAAGAACAAGTACTTTATATTCTGCATATGTTTTGTTGCCTGTGTTTTTTCACTTTTCTCATGTCTGATAGTTCTATTAAAGCTAATGTATTAACTTCAAAGGAGAAAAAGCTATTTTAATAACATTTAGAATGGATAATTAGCTTACTTAGCACCACAATATTAGGAAATTTGATGAGTGATTTGTTTGTATGTGTTGATTACAAATTTAAATATTTTTCCTTGCAGCTCAAATACTTTATTAAAACTGCTCTACATTTTTTCAAAGTTTCATTTTATTTAGTTTGATGAGCAATTATTACTTCTAATACACTTGCAAAATATTATCATTACATACATGATGAAAATATTCTATTCAGCTTTGATGTAGCATTTGATTCCTCAATTGAAGAACCACTATCTAAATGTGTGAAACTATGCGCTTAATGCAAATATGGACAAGAAAGAAGGATTGTCTGTCTAAAATGCAATAAAAACATGCTTACTTATTTTACACGTAAAAGCATTAGTACAGATTAGTATTTAAATGGTTTTGATCTGATTTACAGGGAATTGTTTGCAAGAAAGCTTTCATGATTTAATGATACGCCTTTTCCATTACCAACTTTTTTTCCTTGGCAACTGTGCTCTGTACATGCATGACAAACTCCAGTGTATGTATTCATGATAAATTGCTTATACACATGAAATCCTAAAGCCTTCTGAAAATTAGGTCAGTGTGAACAGACAAATGCTGGGTGTTACAGAGGTTGAACCCTGTGACACATTTCTCTGAAGAAGAATGTGGGAAATAATATGAGAAAAACTGCTAAAGTTTTCAGAGCCTTCTTTTTGTATATACTTTCTCTTTTCCAGTTTTAAAAACATGTTTAATAGATTTTTTTTTTGTTTGTTTTCCACAGAAGACAGTGACAGTGTGCTTTTAAATCTAAAAATAGAGGTCTCCTATGAGCAGTGGTTTCCTTTTACACTCTCCTGCAGTCTCTGTTTCTTCTCGCGTTCCCCTTCCCTTCTTTCGTAATTGTGAAAAGTCTCAGAGAAAAGGTTTTTTTCCCTTGATATTATCAGTATTTTTCACAAAGCTGATTCCTCTCATGTTTTCATGTTTTTACCTGTACCTTTTTCTACCTCTATTTCATTTAATTCAGCCCGCAGCAGAATGCCTTTCCCCTTAAGTTCCCTCAGCTGATTGCGGAGCGGTAACAATGGTCCATCAGTGCCCTCCGTTTCTGATCACAGAAAGCTCTCTTACAGAGTTTGCAGTGCAAAGAAGGAAAACTTGCCCTAAAAAGACCAAAAAGACTTTCAAAATCAAAAATCAATCTTTTAATAAAAAAGAATGACAACAGACCAATTTTAAAAATGGAGAATACTCATCAGAAAGCAAAGATTTCCAATTAAATAAAACTCTGCCTGCCATTGCCTTGCAAAACAGGTTCTTGATTCCAGGTCTGCTTTCACTCAACTCAGGGGCTTTCTGAACAGAAGCAAAGTCTATATAATTTCTTCTGTCCCTGGAATACTTCTTTTAGTGTCACTCTTAGGAAGACGTTTGGTTCTTTTTCCTTTCAGAGGCATCTTTGTCTTTTTCTGTGTTGCATAATCTAAGTTTTATATGACTCTTAGCCTTCTCTTCCTGGCGAGTAAATTGCTCAAAGGATAAGCAGAATCAATCCTTAGCATCAAATGCCATCTAACACAGGATCACAGACTCATAAAATATGCTGAGTTGGAAGAGAGCTGGTTGTTTCCTCTTTTAAGGAGGTACATGAAAGAAATGAAGACTTATCAATCCTGTGCCCAGCACAAACTCAAAATATAGTCCTGTACTAGCCATTGTGAAGAAAATTACCCCAGCCAAAAGCAGCACAATGAATCTTCTTCAGAAGTCTTGCATTAACCCACGGTATTTAAATGGGAAGTGCAGAGTCATTCTTGTGGTCAGTCAAGTATCTGTCCTTCACTAGGCTCTGTATAGGTCCTTTCAGCATGTTAAAATGAACAGATTCACAGGTTTCCTTTCTTGGTCTCACACAAAAGCTGCTCCCAGTGATCGAAGTATAAAAAAAAAATTTCTAAAATGTAATATCTAACCGGAACAATTGTTAATAATGCCTACATTTTTAAGGATGAATGAAAGCAGCATCTGGTAGAAAGAGCATGTTTAGATCTGAAAAGTATTAGAATGTTTCTAGCAAATGCATATTTGTATGTTTTATTTTCAATCACTTGATTATCCATAAATATGCTGCTGTGCCAGAACGTATGTCTGATGTCTGGCTGGTATACCCATTATACCAAGATATGGTCTTAATCAGTTCAGAAGAAGGAGTTTCAGACAGGAAAATGCAGTGCAGGGATATATTGTGGGATATTTGGGAAGATTATCAGCAGCCAGGCAATATAGTGTGATTTCTATATGCAAGGGAGGCAAGTTGCCAACTCATCCCGATGCAAAAACCAATGTCCAGACTATTCTCTTGCTCTGTGTCCTCTCCTGATTCCACAGTGCAATAAAGCACTGGCTAGAGGCTTTGCTGTAAGCAAATGTTACATCATTGCAGATATGATCAAGCTGAATTGATTTGTCCATGATTTATTAATTCATAGTGAGTAAATATCATAATCATTCTGAAGTAGAATCCTCGCCTTTATACTATGAAGAAGTCTAAAAGTATATGAACTAGATTCTTTTTGTTGAAATTAGACTAGGAAGCTGCAGAAGCTCACCAAGTATTTTCCAGATGGTAAAAAGCATTTGTATCATTAAATTTATCTAGAAATAGAACAAAATAAAAGCTTAATGCATAAAGTTTGGAATTTTTGCTCCTGACTCAAGCTGTTTTCTTGAAAGACTTACTCATTTTGCACCACAGAACTGCCTAATGGAGACATTTCAGGTTCAATTTAATTAGAATATATTGGAACAGAATATATTTCTACTCTTAAAATTTTTGTCTAACAATGTATATCAGCTCTTCTATTATGTCTTCCAAGGTATTGTCTAAAGGTTTCTGATCTATAAGTATTTGAGTTATTATTATCCCATTAGAACATTGGCACAGCATTGGTGCTGTTCATCATTTAAGGCTACGGTAAACATGGAAAGAGCATTGTTCAGCCAGCCCTATGAAAATTTTGTTCAAACTCCTCACCTCTGCTTCGTGTTACAGCTGTTGCTAAATCCCCAGTCTGTTATTCAGCTGTGTTAAAAATGCAGAAGTGCTCTGAAATAGAGAGAGCTAATCCACGAGCTGGATAAGGACACAGCTCTGCCTTTTGGTTAGTCAGAAGCCAAAAAGTAGCCAGGAGACATGGGACAGTCCATGAGCATCTTACATTTATTTATAGGAACCAAGTATTTTCCAGAAAGTAAAGGGCATTTGTATCATTAAATTTAGCTAGAATTAGAGCAAAATAAAAGCTTTAAATGCATTAAGTGTCAAGTTTTGGACCTGACTTGAGTTGTTTTGGCTCGTAATGACCTGGGTGCATCATGTTATAAAGAGGGCACATAAGGCCAATGGTACCAAATAGAAAAGGAAAGGGAATGTAGGACACATCTGTGTGAAGCCAGGGTTCACTCATTTCACAAACTCACAGAGTAGCTTTTTTAATAGAAATTAATATTTTCTCTTCCTTGGGTTTCTAATACAATTATACAGGCCACTTAGAACTTCCTTTTACATTCCAGTAACTGAATTTAAAACCTGTCTTTGAGATTTTATTCTTCTTCTGGTATTAGTTGAAAGTGGTTCACCCCAAAATAATCTGTCATCTTTAGACTTCTGTTGAAATTATGCGCCTACCATGAGAGTTTCACCCTCTCGCTCTACAGAAATTGCTTCCTTATAGTGTTTCTTGAGTAGGAGAGTCTGCCTTCTCTATAATCAATATATTTCCACATGTGATAGTTTACAAGGAAGATTCATCACCTGACTTTATTTGGTATTTGTTTCTATCTGTCTTCTTATTTTTCTCTTGTCAAGAAAAATTATCACTGGACATGTTCTAAAGTTACATGTGCTACTGAGAATCAGGAAATTCATTGCCTTATCATGGCAGAACTCTTTTTGATTTACAGAGTTTAATCAGCTGTCTGACTCTTCCTTTGATTTACCAATCCCTGGTGTTTCCAGCTCATGTAAGAAACAATCAAATGTTTCATAGTCAAGATGTCTTTATTGTATACTCATGCTAAACTCAATTATCAATGGATTCAGAAAGTAGTATAAATACCCTGAGTAACTGGTTTCTAATAAACTTTTAAAGTCAAAACAGTACAAAAAAAATGATGATATTTGACCGTATACTCTCTGCAAACAGATCACATATTTTTTCAGCTGCTGTACATCTTTCTGTTTGGAGCAAACAAACATCAGAAAAGTTTCTCAGGAACAAAAAGGTGAAGTAATTGGAAAAAAAACTACTATGCTGACTTATAGCAACATTATCTTATTAGAAGGGGTACAGCTTGTAATAATCTCAAAAATGTTGGGATTATTCTTTGGATGAATGAGGAGTTAGGGAATGGAAAATCAGGGCTTTCTTCTGCACCATCCTATGCTAACTACATTATATGTCTAAGACGATGTAGATTCTGGACATGAAGATATATATACTTGAGTGGAGAGAGAGAGAGACAGAAAGAGGTACACTCAGAGAATGCAATAGAAGATGCTTTTAAAGTTCTGTCTCTTCATTTTGGCATCTTAAACAATCAGGCATTAGGATACATGAAACACTGGGACAATGTATCCTGGCAGTACCTCAGCTGAACCACTGACATTTTTTAATGATTGTTTCTCCTGTCTGGTGTAATCTTATTTGATACTTTCAACAACCCTTTAAGGACTCTTTTGTAGAAGTTTCAAATCTTGCATCTGGGTAACTTACTGAAAATGTAACCTGACAGCGGAGTGGAATCTGTCTTTGCTTCTTTTCTTAAAGGGATCAATAGCACTTTACACCTAATCTTTATTTCAGCTTTTAGGTTTTTAATGCATCATTTGCTCCCTTTTGACACATGGGGAGAAAAAAAAGTGTTACAAAACAACAATATAATTTTTCCTTCAATATAATTGACAGGAAACTTTTTCTTCAGCTCTGCGGAAAGAAAAATCTAACAGTTAGGGTCACAGAAAACATTTATTTTGTTTCTCAGAAGACTGGGCAAAGGAAATGACTTTTCAATCAATATAAAGCTAGTCAATCAGAGAAAAAGACAAAAAACCCCACAAAAACCAGTACAGAGGAAATTGAAGGGCCTTTTGCACTCTCTGCCCAGGGCTGAAGGAAGTATTTTCCCTAGACTATGCATGAGCAACTGCTCTGCTAGTTGGCTTCCCCCATCTGAATCAGCAGGAGCCAACACGGGGAGAAAGGGAGACAAAAGATGTTGTGGGTCATTGAATCCACCAGGCTTGTCATCATTAAAGACTTCTGTTTAGGGTCTCCCTCTGTTCCTGCATGCCACCCTGACAACAGTGGAAGGGATGCTTGACATTTGAACTACGAAAGGAAGTCATGGTCTGGGAATTTTTGTCACATAAAGGAGTCATAAAGAATATTTTATTCAAACATGTTCAAGCTTTCCACTAGACCTGTTAGAGAACACATTTTTTCTATTTTTTATTATTATTATTATTATTATTATTGAATGTTTATGAGGATTGGAATATCTCTAATTATTCAAATTACAAGCATATGTAGAGGAACATCTCAGTTACTTAGCACACTTTGACAATTTTGCAACACAATGAAAATAATGAAAAACTTATGAGTTCATGATAATGAAGTCAGAAGTCTCCTCATAATTACGAACAAACTTGAAGGTAAGAAGAAGCCAGTAAGTACTATTTCTGCAAAGGACAGCCAGCAGAGCATATTATCTGATGCAGCTAAAACTATCCAACCCCTGAACTATGTGGTGTTTCTTAGTTCCTTTTAGGTTTTAGTTTATTATTTTCAAATAATAGAAAGTCAAAGAAATACATCAAAGAATACAGATGAGAAATTACACAGCATCATGGCAGCTGTGCGATAAATGATGCCAGAGACAAAAGAGAGAATCTCTGTCACTGCCAAAACAATACAACTAGCATTTTTTAATATTTACTCAAATTTTTATAGTATTATTATTTTACTCATACAGTAATATGAATCCAAGGCATTGAAATTTATAGAGCCAATTTTGTACCTTTTGGATATTTCCCTGTAATAGAGATGGTATTCAACCCTCTTTCCTGGAGGGCTGCTTCATTTCCTCACTAGTTAGACTTGAAATTCTTAATGACATGGGTTTGGAATTACAGAATTTTGCATAAATTGGCTTGCTCTTAAGTATGATATTTTTTGACAAGTGTGCTTGTTTTCCCCACAGATTTTCATCTATCAGTTCTTTGTATCAGCTTCCTCTCTACCTTGCAGATATCAGTCGATTTTCACCTTTCAGGAGACAGGCTAAGTTCAGTCCAGGGTAGTTACAGAATTCCCTAACCGAGATATTTATGTCAGTCTACTCATTCAGGTGGACTGTACTCATGGACAGCACACACTCCACTCCACCACATCTAACACTTTTTCACTGCCTAGCCTACAGCTGCAGTGTCAGCTACAGACATGGGCTGTGAGGACTGTTCATTGGTACAGCTCAACAGAGTGCTGCACGTCTGCCCTACATCTCCTCCAAATGCCAGCTTCTCAGGCTGTAGGGAACCATCTCTCAGAGCACAGAGTGTGGAAAGAAAGCTTTTATAAAGTTCTCTGCATAGCAAGATCTTTTCCTCCACAGAGAAAAAAAGTTTGTTTCTTTTTACTTCTCATAAGCTATTAGGAAGTTAATTTGTGAGCAGCCAGGTAAGAGTAGCCACTGAAATCCATCTCAGCTGGTGCTTCCTATACACACTGAACCATGCTTTAAACTTCCACATTTTAGTCAGAGTCTTTAGAAATATGGATGGCTGCTTAAAGCAGCTTTGTGAAGAGGGAAAGGAAACACTGTACACCACAAAATGTGTGGGTTTTTTCAGTTACCCCAGTTAATTGGAAAACTTATGAAAGTTCAGGAAAAGGTTACACAAACACTGATTAACCCTCTATCCACTCACAGAACGTTATGTCCTGGATTAATTTGCTGAGAAGAAAGACTGAATGAAACCTCAGAGAATTTACCCAATTTTATTTAATCTATGAAGCAGAATTGAAGTATTCTAGATAAGATACAAGAACATGAACTAATATAGATTTTAAAATAGGAATGGAAAAAATGACCCAGAAGGGGCAAAATTAACAATATTTAGCCAGTATTTCAGCATAAATGCTTACTATTATGCAGACTTTCTAGCCTAATGCAAAATCAGATAAAAGGTGTAGTTTGAAATACATTGCTAAGAAAGAGTCAAGAGGTTAAGCAACGCAGTTAATAAATGTAAATAAGCAGACCAAGGAGACTGGAGTTCAGTTCATGAATCCTGATTTAAGCAAATACTTTTGAAGATGCCTAATATGGGCTTGCTGTAGTGACCAGTTTTTTGAAACTGATCATCTGTCAAAAGTGCTTAAAACTCTTAATATCAGACACCCTAAAAAACTGGGCAATGCCAGAAGTAAAAGAACCTGTTCCGCACCCATAGAGAAAACCCAAGCTATTAGATGTTCAAATACTTTAAAACTCAGGTATTTAATACAAAAATCTAATCCAAGGCTGGAGCAAACAAGATGTGTTGCAGGATTGTAACAAATTATCTACAACACTTATATCACCCCATCCTTCACAATGGACTCCCAGGCCATCTCACAGTGAAGGAAGTAAGTCAGATATGTTCTGCCTGAATCCAGAAACACTGCAACTGCCAAGAGCAGTGCTTTTCAGCCTGGAAAATAAAGGTGGGGCAGAGGGTTCCTGTTCATATGTTTCAGTTCATCCTCAAAAGAGAAAGATTTGAATGGATAGATATTAGTCTGGACATTAGATTGTCTATTTTTGTCTAGATTCCCAACAAAGTCCTATAGTTAGTTATGAAGAGATGAAGGTCATTATACAAACTTGCAAAGCACCAGAGCATTGAAGATGCAGCATTTTTGTGAACTAGTAGTGTTTACATTAACCTTCCTGAATGATCAGAGGTCTTCAGGCTGTTCTTGAGCCAGGTCTTCATAGTTTCTCCCTGACTCTTCCCTGGCCTTGGGGTTTGGTGGGAAACAGGAGCTGCCCAAGAGGACCTTGTCCAAGGCACAGAGGGTGGAGCACTTGTGCATTGTTTCTGCACATTCACATACATTTTCTTCCATTGCCATTTTCCACTCACCATAGCAGATAACACATCATCATTTTAAAGGGCTGCAGTCTGGCTTTCTTCTATGAGCACACATCGCAGCAGTAACTATAGGAGCATACAGAATGGAGAAGTAATTTCCACAGAAATAAAAAGTTTCCCCAAATGACTTTTCATAAATAACATTTTGTTTCATTCAAGCACAGATGCTAGATTTCATTTTGTCTATGTCCAGGTACTTGAAAACTGCAGGCACAGATTTTTCTGTGCACATAAAATGATGCTTTTTAAATACAATACATCTTTTTTATTTTTACAGTTTCTATAGTTGATACTGTTCAAACTCCTTTCCTGAGAGTATTAAACATTGTCTGTATCATTGAGTGATTTATGGGCTTTACCACTACTGATAAAAATGTTTGTGAATTAAAGTCCTAGCTTTTGATGTTTGTAGACAGAGTAGGTCCTGAACTTCACTGTTTGTATAATTATATTTTAAAGCACTATCTTTTGGAGCCATTGGGTTTTTTTTATTTCTTAAAATAAACTGAATGAAAAGAAAACAAACTCTTCCAGGACAATAAGCATAGAAAATAGGTAAACTAGAAATCTTAAAACAAAAGCCATTTTTTCTACATCCAAGCAATTGAAATCATCATTTAGTAGAAAATACCTTAAAAGTAGTATCAGATTCTCAGTGGTAAAAAGCATTCTTTCCACCATAAAGTCATATGAGACATTGACTATTGTCATATACTTGATTCCATACCTTATTTCCTTAAATATTTGCTTACATTCAAAAATCATAGCTCATTAATAGATGTATAACTGGATTAAAATGTAAATTTTTATTGTGAATCTTCTTACATGTTTCATAGATTATGACCAATTTTGAAAAATGGAAAAAATTTGTAGCTCTAGAACTTTCCTGTACTTGAGTTATGTAGTGAGTCAATGTGTTAATGTGCAAAATTAAAATTTAAGTAATAAATAAAAAATGAAAATCAGAATTATTGTCCTGAAAATCAACAGAAGTTTAGTCATTCATTGAATGGGATAATGACCAGGCCTAAAACTAGGACAAAATTTACCAGCTCCATTGCCATGGGAAGTCTGGGAATGACAGGGTATTGCAGGAACTCATTTTCAAAAGGATGCTGGAGTAGAAGTGAACCAAAATAGGCTACACACATCCATTCAAAAAAAAAAAAAGACAATCTTTCCAGACCAGCTCTCTTCCATGGAGAAATATTGCGTTACACTTTAGTAACAGCTGCTTACCTTACCAGTCCAAGGTGGGAATGACACAGGGAATGTTGGAGAGAAGAATGCTGGAAGACTGAGCTGCAGGAGTGGGAGATATATCTTCATCTCTTCTGGAGCCAGCAGGTAGTCATTAAGGTGTAAAATAATCTAGATAACTTTTTACTTTCCTATACTGAATTTCCTAAAAGCTGTTTTCCAGTTAACCTGCTGAAGTTAATGTAGTTAATATCTTCTGTTTTGATGTGACATAGATTTAAGTCACTCCTTGAACTAAAGACAGACCAAGATTTTTCATTTGTATTATTAAACATAAAATTATTAAGCCCTTTTAAAAAGATCAGTCACAGCATCTGAAGGTATGAATTTATATGACAATAGATTCCCTGGCCTAGCTATATTTACCAACAAAATAATTTAGCATATAAAAAGCCAGCACTAAACAAATTATGTAGGTTTAATTAATGTTAGTACGTATAAACCACAATAAGGTTCATTCTTCTCAAAATCACATAGAAAATTCTTTTGATTTTAGTATTAAAGTGTTTCATTTTCTATTTCATTCATTTTATGTCAGTCTTGCAATGACAGGGCTGAACTGTGGTACTGTAAAGCAATGTACATATGTAATAGAGTACTGCTTGTATAGAAAGGTTTTTTTCTTGGTGTTTCTTAGTTTGTTTGGTTTTTTTCTCAGTCTGCTGGATTTTATAAAATGTTTACTGAGAGATGCACAGTACTCTCAGTTCAAATAAAGCAATCAGGTCTAAACAGCATTGACTCAGGGGGTAGCCCTCAGCGATAAGCACTAGTCTATTTAGACTGTTCTCTATTCTGTTTAGGCGTTTCTTCGTTTCAGACTACATGGGGTAAGGGCAGGAGCCAGCACAATGATGTGGCCTCAGTCCTAGGCCTCAGAGCATACCCTGTGACATGGCCCCAGGCTCTTTTCTATTAAGCTGACCTTATGTCTCAAAGCCTTATGACCTGTGACACCACTCAATTGTTATTTAATCAATTCAGTCAAAATTAAAAAGGTGTATTTTTATTTGCCTTAACACCTTTTCTTTCTGGTATTTGTTTTGGTGACCTTTGAGTATTGGATTTCAGCTGTCAATAACACACCGCATGCCAGATTGCTTTTTCTAATAAATAATGAAGCAACTTCTGAGGATTATTTGGATTGCATTGATGCGGGTTAGAAATAGTCTGCAAACACAGCCCAAAAAGAACAATGAAGCTGCATATTCAGAGACCATCTCACAGGAAGCACAGCAGGAGAAAAGGACTGTAGGCAATGACTAAAACCAAAGCTCCTAAAATTTTCATACAATTACCTGGATAGAATCCTCACCTTGAGCTTGAATTAAAACCAGAAGGTTTTACTCTGCTTGTTAAAAAACAAAGGTGGTAGAGGTCAGCTAGAGACAGGGGGAAAAAATTTAATAATTTGTCACATTTTGTAAAAAGACCAAAATATCCCTTGTCTTTACCATGGATTAACATTCATTCTATAAGCATATTACATATTTGGGGACAGAAACTTTTTTTTTTTTTTTTTTTTGCCTCGTTGTTTAGTGTATTATATTCAAAAAAACAAAATTTTGTTTTGCCCCTTATATCATATACCTAGTTTCTGGTTTGGAGAAGAATTTATGGCTGTTATATAAATGTGCTAGACTTTGTACTCAAGTGTGATAATTTTTTGCTGCAGAAATTACGGTCTTACAGTAATAAATGAATTAAAAATTGATCAGAATTCTAAGAAATTTAGTAGCAATGCCAACAAAAGAGATGCAGTCCTGAAGAACATTTGCATAGTGATGCATCTTGTTGACTTTCCCCATACATGCACAACTCCGGCTCAAAACTAAGTCAGACAGCATCCGGGTCTACTTTCAAAATTTCATCTGATGAGACTTCTTTTTAGGCATTTCGGTGCCATTTTACTCTCTCACCCCAAGTCGCAATGTGGAATTAATATAATCTATTTACTCCAATAAGCTATGGTTTAAGTTACAGGTAATCTTCATTTCATTGATCTGGTAACTGTGAATTTGAATTTTGAACCTTTCCATCTTGCAAGTCCCCACATGCAGAAACACATATTTATTTATCGTCACTATTACAGAGCTGCAGGCTTTAAAATGGCATCAGGAGCATGATATGACAGAGAAATTTTGACTCACATGTACCTGAACCTTTTTCCTTTCCTCATTTAGAGAAAACCTCAATTTTTCTTAGAGTGACAGCAAAGACTAAGTTCCTAGGATGCTCTTTTCTGAGCCTAAGCTATATTGCACTGTGCACAGTAAGTAATAGCTGCATGTCCTGGGATTTGGCAAGAGCAAGTTTTAATCTCTTTGAGCATCCCCAGGAGCTACAAATGGGAGTGGGAAGAGAGAGGATTGCACCCCTGTTGCCCTTTCCCCTTCACAGTCTGTGATCCCCAGGGTGGCACAAGTATTTATAAATTAGTGACATTTATTTATAAAATGCCTGAGACATGCACCACTTTAATGTATTAAAAAATTACATTAATGTAAACTCAGCTTCATACATCACTGAACATTATTAATTGGGTGTGGGGATGTGTGAAGGGGGATGGGATAATTAAGACTGACTGTCTTTTGAATACCTGCAGTGTAAGCAGAGGAAGTAGCACAGACTGAGCTCCTACAAATGGTTCTTGGTAAAAAGGAAAGAATTGAAGCAATGGAAAAAGTAGTGTGATCTTCTGTGTTTAGCTCCGGAGGTGTCTGCGGATCTTTATCTCAGAGACAGACCAGAGCCTGAGGATTAACCGGGTCAAGGACTTTATTCTATAGTCTATGTGGAAAACATAACACTTAGAGTAATAACATGGCAGGAACATGATCAAAAATATTTTTTAGTATAACACAGCTTAAATATTAGGTTAGGGAATTTGTAGTAAGTGAAGCAAAATGTGACCCAGTGTGGATATGACCTATTCTTTGCACTACAAATGATTGACATGCAAAGTCTTCAGGGCATATCTTCTGCCCTGAATATTCAGTCTGTACAACTCCAGGTTATGAAAAACCATATGAAATGATAGCAGCTTTTGATCTAAAAGTATTCATTCTATTATGTGCTTTTGACAGGGGCTTGGCATATTGGTATGACTGATAGCTTAAAATTTGAAAGCAATGCATTCTTTTTTTTTTTGCCACATCTTTAAGTGATGGACTTTTGTTCAACTTCACTTCAATGCCTGGGTTCTTTTTCACTACTGTTTCTCAGATGATACAAACCTGGAGTCCCACCAGGCAGTTTGTTCCATTCCTTCCCTCTCCTCCCAGCACAGTTACATAAAGGTCCATATTCATACTCGTAGAAAGAGCTCTCTGAGGCACTACTGTAAAACTGTGGTTTGAAAATCCAGAGTGAAAGAACAGCTACAAAAGAATACAAGAATCCACCCTTACATCCCTAGCATCATACAAATGGAAGATATTCAGATACCAAACATCAAAACCTTGGTGCAAATAAGAAGACCAGTAAAACTGGTAAAGCTAGAGCAGCCGAAGATTTTCAGAGGAGATAAATAGAATGTGGGTAAACGTTTCACTGAAGAGAGTGGTGACGAGGGTGTGTAAAAAAGAGGCTGTTAGTCTGGAGTGTGGTTGAGTTAGAGACATTTCAGTAAGACACGGGTTGCATTTTTTATTAAGGATCTGACTTGTGCACAGAAGTATTGATAGCACCAGCACCAGGACACATCTTCTGTAGGGAGGTGGATCAGGATATCACAGTGAAAGAATCAGATAGCCTTGAGATCGACAGGAATAGAAGTAAGATGAAATCCAATAGCACAAAGTACAAGGTCAGTCACTCAGGGACTAATAGCACAAATACTCTGCTATAAACTCTGAGCTCATCTGTCAGAAATCACCAAGAAGAGAGTGACCTAAACTCTCTAGCTGATCACAGTATGACTGTGAGCTGCCAATGTGCTGCAGCTGGGGAAAAAGGCAAATGTGTTTCTGAAGTACAGTGTGGAGGTATTTCCAGAGAGGATAAGAAAGCATTAGTATCACCATCCAACACCCTGAGAAAACCTAATCTTGAGCATCACATACCTATTAAAAGAAAGATGAACTATTACTGGAAATAATATAGTTGGTACATAAATATCAAAAAGTCACTGAAGTAGTTTGGCATGCTTAGACTAACAAACCAGACCCTAAAGGAGATTTAACTGTTGCTTATAAATACATATAAATATAAACAAAAGAGATAGAGGTGAAATATTTAAGCTGAATGCCAACTTTGGCATGAAAAAAAAAATAGGCGGTACGTTCATATTGGAAATTGGAAAAAAAGATCCTATCTAGCACAGCAGTCACTCCCTGGAGAGTTTCCCAAGCATGGTAAGGGTGTAGTGGCTGAGGAACAAAAAAACTAATTGCTTTTAAGGTGGAGTTTGATAAGTGTAAAAAGATTATATGATATGGTTGCTTGCAAGAGCATGGAATTGGATTTAGTCCCCATATTCCCTTCCAGACTTAGATTCCAAAGTTATGCCACAAATCCTCTCAGGTAAAACAAGAGATTTATACCAGTAAGAAAAACAGATTCCCAGAATTGTACAGACTCTTAGATGTGAGAAGACAAATATGAAGATCTTTGTGATGAAATGTCCTGGATTAGTTCCTATTATGTGGCTGAATAAGAGCATCAGATATAGCCCAAGGGGGGAAAAAAAATCATCTTGTATTAAAAAAATTTCTTGATAATCTCTGGTTAGTTATTTAGTTAATTGCTGTCGCTGTTTAAAAAAATTGTAGAGGTTTTATATCTACTTTAAATGCTCCAGACTTCCAGGGTCCTGTATGTACAACACTTTGTTAGAATTAATCCACTCTTATAATGTGTCTTTCTCTTCAGATTTCTACTTATTTATTTTAGGGCTGATTGCATAGAAATAACCTGTTTATTTCTCAGACTAATGGCATGGGATATCCAACACTTTGCCCAAACACAGAGTTCAGCACTTGTACTTTGCTTTTAGTGATAAAGGCTTGATTACTACTGGGAGCTGATGCAACAAGCAGTCAAAACCAGAATTATTCATACATAAAACTGGATAGTATTGGACATTGGTAATCATTACTTAGCTGTTCTTCCAGCTATGGGATTGTTGACATACAAGGCAGCAGTGGCTCTAAACCTATCAGAGTACAGGGGACAGCTCTGTAGATGTACCAACTACCACTGCTAACACAGTATTGGGTTTTGAAGGCAGTTCCATGGAAACCTGTTTGTTAATAAGACTTTCATAACCAGTGGGAAACAATAGGGGATTTTTCAGAAATGGATGACCAGCTAGCATTAAGAAGAAACAACATTCCTGCTGAATGCCAGAAGGGACTCTGGTGTTATCATAACGGTGGGACAAGAGTGTGAACGTAAATGATTGCGGATAACTAAAGCAATGCTTTGTTGTTATCCTTCTCACTGATATTTTCTTGCAGGTAAGGAAGAGAACTGTGGTATCAATGTCTGTCGTTCCTTCGTTTCTCCATGCATCTATGTCCCTCTTATTGTGCTTCTGTTCTCTGTTGGTTACTTAGGATGTGAGCCACACACATAGAGACCACACTGTCCCCCTCCAGATCTTCTTGTCCCCAGTGAGTTCTCCGAAGGTGATCATCCACCATGGCAGATGCACTTCGGGCACCTTGGTAGCTGTTCTTCAATAGTCATTTATTTCAGCTATACTGTTAAATTTCAGAGGCACCTACCTTGACAACCACTACCTTAGCCCACGGCAACAAGGACTATATCCTACAGGCATATGTGGAATGCTGAATTCATACCCTGGGCTTTACAAAGCCCTGTGTATGATGGTTTTCATCAGAATTACTTTAATTCCATGTGTAACATTTTCTGAGCAGGTTAGATTCCAGTGGCCCGGAGCAGTTCTGCATGAGTGTTCCCCAAGCCTCAGCAAAACTTCTCCTTATTCAGAGGCCTTGGAACAAAACTCAGAAAACTCCAAGAAGACATGGTTTTCATGACTCCAGAAATTTGTGGTTTTAAATGTCTAAAGAAAGTGGGTTTAGGTTTTTTGTTGTGGTGGTGGGGGTTTGTTGTTGTTGTTTGGTGTTGGTTTTTGGTTTTGGTGTGTTTTTTTTTTTCCCAAAATGAAGAAAAAACTGAAGACTGCTGGTATTGCCTATAATGGTTTAGGAGAGGATAAATAAACAGTTTCAAATCACCAGGAATTTTGAGTAAATACTGACTTTCTAGAGATGCAAAAGTACAAGTGTAGAAATTGGCTTGCATTAGGAGGAAATCTGTTACTGCCCTGACTAGATTAACCATGGTAATTGGCACTGGGGTTTTTTAACATATTGTGCAGTGCTTTGCAGGCGGTAGTAATAAATAATGTGCACTTAGCTGCACTATTGGTCATTCGCAGTCCTATCACAGCAACCTCCCCCCATTCAGGGAAGATAAATGTGATTTAAATTAATAGCCAGTCCTAAATAACTCCTCAGCTGGTAAACGATGCATTTATCAGGCCCAGACAGGCAGTGTCCTTTGATTCATGGTCCCCCCCTTACAATGTGAAGGGTGCGTACAAAAATTGTTATTACTTTTTAATAAAGTGTAGCAGTCAGTCTTCAGTCATTTATCAGAACTGGAGGCATTCTGACAAACAGAAATATCTTAGCAGTGGATGAATGAGAGGGATAAAGGACACATTTCTCAACAAAAATAATCACTGACTAAATAATCTCATAAAAGTCAGCTTCTAAGTACCTTGAAATAAATGTATCCAGCTGAAAGATACAGACTCCATGTGCTGTTAAACTAAAAACTAAACCAACCGTTACAACACTCACCTGCAAACAAAAATGGAAAAAATTGCTTTCATCCTCGTTCTGTGTGGCAGTAATTCACATACAAATAGTGGTCAGCTAAATAGCAAATTTCTCAGTATATTTTCCTTATCGTTTCTAAGACACTAACTCAACTTCATTTCTCCATTTATAGCTTTTAAAGTAAATGTGGTCATAAATAAATAAACAAAGCTTGGAGATGGAAAAAGAGTGATACTGAGTTAAGCAACTTGTAACCAAATGTAATTTAAAATGGTTTACAGCTTATGTATTTTTTGTATTCTTTTAGTATTTTAAACTTTATTATTCGTAAAATTTAGGCATCTGCTCAGGGTTTGGCAGTGCAAGGCCTTTCTGTGGGGACAGGTTGCCTGAGGAGATTTAGAGGAGGCCATTCTTTGCAGGTGAGCATCCATATTGGTCATGTGTGAACTGAGAGAGAGCATTAAACCTGCCCTGCATCTTACTGATTTGCCTATGCACAGACTTCAACCCACAGGGTAATTCATATAAATGCAGGAAGGCCAGATCCTGCACTTTTAATATGAGCTTTTCTGCAGTTCTGGTAATGTGGGACTGGGTTCCTCTTAGTAACAAGAGGAGTGTTCAGTTGAAGTCATCTGAGCACAGTCAGCTTCTAATGTCATGCTGAGAGTAAAGTTTTCCGATAATTTCTTACTGGTGTTCAGTGCCACCTTTGCTGCTGAGCTCTGACTACACAGACTACCCCTGCAGAAGGTGAAACGTGCATCACTAACACCTGCCCTCTCACTGTGCTCACCTCAGCTCCATCCATCCCTCCTCACGCTGTCCCCCTGTCCATCTCTTAGCAAATCCCACAGGGCAGTGCACGGATGGGCTTGTTGGCACAGCAACACGGTTGTTGCTTGATTACAGCCACTCTGCTGCACCTTGGAGCAGCAGGAAAGTCCATGTAAGAGTCCTCAGCTTCCTCACAGCCAATGTAAGCAAATTTCTGTTAAATCCTACTCAGGCAGGAACTCCTCTGGTGCATCAGTCAAGACTTCTGTTCCTCTTTCCCTATTTAACTTTTGACTTTGTTCTGATTGGTGTCACACTTCAGGAAAGACTCAAATAAAAAATCATATAGCAACACCCTTCAAAAATGGTCCTTAGTGCATCTGTTCACAGTGAAAGAAAACTATTGGTCGTAAATACAATAATGAATAAATCTCCCCTTGTCCTCATGCTCTGTTGCTTTGATAGCCAGAAGGAACAGCACCTACTGGGTTTAGACAGTGTTGGGAATGACCTGGCAACAGCATAATTCACTTGTATGGGAACATCTCCGCTGTGCCTGGTCCTCACATCAGAATCATCAGATAGATAGTGTGCCCATATGTACCATTTCTGCTTTCCAGAAATCCTGTGTTATCCTCAACGTTACATTTAGCATTTGGATCACCAAAAGCCGCACTGCTCTGTGACCAAAAGAATTCTTTGGAAAAACTCCCTTCACTAGAGTACTGCAGGCCACAGGAAGAGTTGCAAATTGCATAAATATCTTCCCTAAATAGAAAAATAAATTGAACATTGAGGCATTTATTTTTATGAACTACGTCGCATTTTCCTCTTACATTAGGGAAATAGTTTTCATATTGCATTGTTTGTGTCTCTTCAAATAAACTGTGTCTGGGCCAAATGCCACTGGCTTGAATTAAAAAAAGAAGTGCACAGTCATTAATTTAACTGAATTAGCTGAGAATATATGTTATTTTTCTGTCCTTAATAACCAAATATTTAAGAAATAAATACATATATACATAATAAAAATTAGTGTGAAGAAGTGATAATTAAGACTCATGTTGGATATAAATGAGGATTAGAGCCTTCTGGTGTGAGAAATTGCTCATAACACAATCTTACCAGCTGCAGCTGGTAAGAGTGTGTGAGGATATAACTCAGTCTTTGTGCTGAAAAATAATTTGAAATAATAGACAGGGTGAAAGGATGAGTATTGGAAAATAAGATCTGGGTGTTAGGATACATTAAGCTTAGGAGTAGTCTGCCATGAATAATGCTGGAAGTCATCTGAGCAATTTAAAATAAAATCGGGCAAAGTACTCAAAAATGAATGTTGGGAAATGATACAACATTGACAAGGAAAGAGAATAACAGGTCATATTTTAAGGAAGATATTAATAAGCCAGTTCTAAAATGTCAGGTTCTTGAAAGCTGATATTTCATTAAACTGACATATTGCTAATAACTCTTGATTTGGATTTCTGTTATGTATTTCTATTGGTGATTCTCCCTCCCAAAATTACAAGCAAGCAGGAAAAGAATGTAAGTTTTAGTGACAGTTTGTGAATATTTGACTGATTCACCTCTTTTGTCTGCTTCTAGTGTTCATGCTGATGTTATGTGCTCAGCTTTTCCCTGAAAACACAATTTAATCAAGTAGAAGGTGGTGTTTAAGAAAAACTCTAGATAAAGAAATTGATCATGATGAAACAGCCTCTACAAAGTTCAAAATCTACAGATGGCCTAAACCTGATTTTAGTTGGTTTCCTTTCATTATAAATGCATTTGTCTTCTGTCACTGCTTCTTCTGTGCACAAGATTTTACTTAAATTCACTCACAGGGAGAAGCCAATAGGATGAGTTATATATCATAATAATTTGTCTATGTTGATAACAGTAATGTGAACATTATATATATACCAATTATTTTTTCATTATCATGATGACATAACTGAAAAAGAAACCAAAATTTTTGAATATGTCTGCTTGTTTTGGTTTTATTCTGAAATAAGTAGAGATAGTCTGCTTTAACTGTATAGACATTAACTTGACTGAATAATTTACAAACAAGGAATTCCTTTCCCACTTATTTTTAACTCTTCATAAAACAGCTACATGCTGATCTCCCCACTTGGAACTCTTCTAAGAATTCACAGCCACTGATGTCTAACATCTATTTTAATATAGAAACACATCTTAAATTTGAAAAACAGATATCTGAAGGAAATATTTATTTGTTTTTCTTGTCTTTTGCTCTTCAGCAAACATCACTCTTTTTTTTTCTATTTGAGATACATTTTTTTAACAAAACCCTTTCCATTTGAGATACAACTATTAAACTATTACTCTAAACTTTGTCTAGTTTCCTTGAACATTAAAACTCTTCCACTTAAATTTAACTGAGTGTCCTCAGCCAAAAATGCCAATTTTTGCTCTTCTTTTCACAATCACACTGTACTTGAAATAAAAAAAAACAAGCATTTTGAATTAAAAATGTGTCCTTGTGTATTAAAACAACAACAACAGCAGCAGCATCTCACTCTTTTATGCTGGAATAAATTAGCCCTTTAATTTAGTTTCATGAAAAAAATACAACCTCGAAGCAATTCTCTTGTGTATAGACCAACATTAAGCCTCATACACAGGTAACAGTCAATCCATTAACCTTTGCTTTGAGCTTAACCTGTGTGTCCCTCACATCACAGTTGTTCCTCCTTTTAATACCTTTTCCTTAATAGTTGCTCACCCACAACTGAAAAGGGCAGAGCAGCTTCTCATGACATTGACTGTGCCACTGCAATAATAAGCTTCTCTTTTCTTTTTTTCCCACCTCCTGCCTCACTATGGTGTCAGCAACCATTTTTTGGGGGGGAAGGTAATCTAAAAAGAGCTGTAGAGGCAGAGGTCATGTTAAACTGTAACGCAAATGTTATTCCTCGATTATCTAGCTGGGGTAAATGTCAACTGCTCCGGGCTAAAGCAATTGGAAAAGCAGAGTGTGTGAATCTAACAAAGGGAGAGAGAGAGACACACACAAGGAAGGCGAGCTGGGGGAGGGGGAATTTAAACTGGGCCTAGCTTGTTGGCTAGGATGTTAAACCAACACTTCTGTGTATCTCTTTTCTCCAGTGGTCAGCAGTGCTGTCAGCTGCATGTGGTCCGAGCCCAGCTTTCTTCACCCATTCTTTTGTAATAAGTGTGTCTGTAACAGAAACTATTGTGTGCTGAGGCAGCAGCTTCAATGGCATTTAAACACTTGAGAGATCAGTGTTCATCCCACTTACCAAGGAAATAAGTAATAAATTGTGGGTGGGGGGGAAAATATATTTAATTCTGTAGAACAATGCTATAGTTTGACATTCTTTAATAGATGGGGGACTTTAAAGAAATAAATTATGATACAGCATTGGTTATAGCTACAGTTAATACAACTTGAAAAAATACATGTTACAGTGAAAACATTCTTGATGACACTAGAGTGGTCATACTATTCTTCTCATAAGAATTTTCTTTAGCTATCAATGAATACATTCATTACTGAATATCCCAGATTCTTTTCTCAGTTTTCTATCATCATGTATCATTATTGCTTGTGCCACCGAGTGCTACGCCAGATTACCAAATAAATAAATAAAATATTGAGTGCTAATATAAGATGAATACTGGAAAGATATATATATATATATATATTGAGTAAGAAATTCTGACATAGTTTTTGGGAATGCATGAAAAACCTCACCAGATTCGACTTTAGTGTCTCACACCCTTTTTCTCTTCTGGATGCCGAGAGTTCAATTTTCAATAAGCAAGGTGTTAAAATCCATACACTGAACTAGAGTGAGCAGTCTGATGGCCAATGCTGATAAATTTTGGCAAGTTTAAGGAGTTTCTTTTCTCAGTTAAGAAGCAGAAACCACTGATATGATTTGCCATCACTTCTTTCAATACAAAGTTGAGGAAATAAAAATGTCACTGGAAATCTACTGGTTTAACAGTCAGCTAATGACAATCATTACTAAACTACCCAAACAGAGTCCTCAAAGAATACGAGGAACACTTCTGTGTCCCAAAGCCCTGAGTTCCACTAGCAGGTGCATGAGAGGGCAGGCTCACAGAGAATTGGTTCCCAAAATATTGCTGGCGTCCTTATTGTGGAATGAAAAGCTATTTCCAACAGCCAGAACTGCCCCCAGCAATGAGTCATACAGTACAGTCATACTGTAGCTTACTGTAGCTTATGTGTGTCACATATTTGCATGGCATTGATCACACCAGGTTTATATGCTGTGAAAGTGCTCCATCAGAATAGTTACGATCACAGATTCTCCAAGTCAATGCTGCTCCACCTAAGCTCCACCAAGAGCTATTTCTGATTCAGTAGCCAGTGGATGCAAGGAAATTTTTATTTCCTTGAGCGTGGCACCTATTAGACTCCACCTGTCTTCTTTACATAAGAAATTTATTGATAAACTGGATAAAGTTCAGCAGAGGTCACTAAGATGCCTAAGGCTCTGCAACACTTGACCTGTGTGAAAAGACTCAGGGATTAAGCTGAAAATGAGGTCATTAAGTAGTGGGAGCCAGGTTTTTGACTGACTTGTATGGTGGGACAACAAATGACAAAGATCATAAATTAAAACAGGGGACTTCCGACCAAAGGCAAAATATTTTCATCTTCAGGACATTCAAGCGCTGGAAGAGGTTGCCTAGAGGTTACCCTGAGAGGATGTGCAGTCTCCTTCCTTGGAGCTTTAGGAGACTGAATAAAACCTTGGGCAACCTGGTCTGATTTCATAGATGGCCCTGCTTTGAAAAGACAACTGAACTGGAGACCCCCTGGAGGTCTCTTCCAACCTGATAATTCTACTTGGGGATTCTAGTTTGGATTGTTGTAAAGGAGCTGTAACAAAAACAAAACAAAACAAAAAACCGAGCCCACAACAACCCCAAATTCTTCTGCTTTACAGCTGTGTAACCTCATCCATGAAAGTAGTATGAGGAAGTCACGTCAACAGAATATGTGGCATTTACAATATTTCAACAAGAATTACAGCTTTCAGTCATTTCACAGAAAGGATCTTAACTTTTCAATAGTCTTCTAGAGCCATGTTTTATCTTGAACACATCAGAACTCACTGGGAGACAAGAGACCTTGAATGATGTTGACTTGGTATGAATGCTTGACTCACTGTGACACAGAGAGCATATCTGAATATAACCAATTATTTTGTACAGCTGGAGGGCAAGAAAATTATGAGAGTGTCATGGCTGCCATCAAGGCCATGAAATCACTGGCAAACAGTCAAGGAGTATTTTTAGCAAGTATTAAATCTGTCTAAAAATTTTTTCTGAAAAAACATTGTGCTGAGACCCCATTCTGTTTCTGTGGAATGGAGTGCAATAGGAAGAAGCATGTAAGTGATAAATTCACACTTTAACTTAGTTCTGTTAGGGTGGCTTTCTGAAGTCAAAATTTAACCATGACCTAGGCTTTAAAAGATACTCTTATGCCATTGTTTTCTTTCCCAGATTATTGTGATCAGATTAATTGTCTAATCACTTATCTACATTAAACATGCCTGAAGATTGCTTTTGGGTTTCCAGATTAAGTAATGAGCTCATTTCCTGGTGGTGGCAGGAGCTAAAAAACAAATATACAAAAATCCATTAGAACTAATTCACCCAAACAACTTGAGTGAATCACTCAATGTCTTTCTCTCACTGAGAAAAGAAATCAGTGGCTTGATGATAAAATTAATGAATTTTTTTTAAACTAAGTAATAGGGTGTTTTTAATGATCAAAATGCTATGATGAAAAATATGCAGGACTGTCTATCAGCCTTCTAATTTGTAAGTAAATACGTGCATCATTAACTTAACTCATCTAGGGTCATCTGTATGAAAATGAATGGGTGTTTTCATATGCTTCAAGAAAGAATCACACTTGTAACAAGCACTACTTTAAAAAGTTAAGAAATTCAAGAGGAGAATCGGCAAAAATGGTTGGCAATTATTTGATCTTTTGAGCCATACACTTTGAATGGAAAAAGAAATACAGCTTCAAAATTAATGGTACTACTTCCTTTGTATGGTAATTTGTTGCTAATTGTTTTTAAAATTATTGTAATTTAGGAAAGTGTAGCTCTTGGAAACAGAAGATAGTGTGTAAAAAGCTGGCTAGCATTATTAGGTCTTCCAGAATTAATACATTTTAATTTATGAAGTTATCAAAAATATGAAAGATTAAGACTAACTTCTGAAGTTTTAGAACTTTTATACTTTAAAGCTTGGGAAAGTAAAACATTTTATGGTGGTAAGAAATGTGAAGAGGTGACTGACAGTAAGTATCTACATCACCAGATAGTTTCTTTTATTTTACGACTCCTTAATTTAGAAGCAGAAGATGATAAGATGGAAAAACTAGAAGCTAAAATTTGATGAATATTAGTGAGAAATAAGGTACACTTTTTCTGTCTAACAAGTATGCTCTAACCCATCTAAGAGATTCGGACCTGATCTAAGAGTCACCTAGTAAAATTCTTTAAACTGAACGAATCACAACTGCTGACAGGGTAACTATAAACGTTTATTGAATTTGTGAATCAGAGGTGTGACTAGTCATACTTCTCCTAAGTGCAATAAAGAAAACCTGCTTTACAAACCTGGGGGCTGAGCCTTGACATGTTTTGATGTAATATTATGAGTGAATTCTTAAGTATAGTAATTGGCATAAAAAAGCTTGCGTGTGGTAAACTGTTATCATTAGTATTGTGGACTCCACAAATAGGACACTAGAAATATTTATGAAACTCAGACATCAAAGTAGTTTCTTTTTATCTCTGCCTTCACCCAGCCCTAGTAAAGCCTAATTGAAATACAATAATTATAAATGAGCTTAGCTTCTCAATTTAATTTTCTTGTGAGTAGCTTCATTTATTTTTCTTAGGCTTTGTTAACATGTTTTAATTAAAAGATTTAACAAAGCTCAAGATACAACGTGCCATTAGGTATAGGAACATAATGGGACATATGCACAAAGAACTGATGAACCTCTTTTTATAAGTTTGACTCTTGGTACAATTGGGAGAGTGATTTTACTCATGGATCTGAAGCACACCATCATGTAGGAAGCCAGATCCCAGAAACTGGCTCTTCCAAGTCCACTTCAAGCAAAACTTGACAAAAAGAATTCTTCATCCTTACCACTAGATTTTAATTAACTTAAACATAAATCCCACTCAGACAGAGAAAAACTTAAACATTAACCACAAAAGTCGTTCTGGAAAGCATATTTTCAGCAGTCACAAAGAGCCATCTGCAAGAAGGCTGACCCCAGATTACCAAATACTCACCAAGACTCACAGTGAAAACAGCATACAGAGCATACAGAGTCAACTTCTTAGCTAGAGATACTAAGAGGGAGATAAATCATTTCAAACACCTGTGCCCCACAGCTGTCTCAGTCTTTTCAACCCCTTGCTGGAAAATATTAAAATGAAGTAGAGATATGACTTTACTGTGAAACTCTTTATGATGTATAGACAGCAGAAGCATTTGAAGTCTTGGTTTAAGTGACCAGTTGAATATATTGGTAAGATAGTATTGGGACACCTGACCTGAGAAGAAACCAAAGGAGGGTCTCAAATTGCCTTTTGGCATGTCCATGTAATTATCACAGGTAAAATCATTATAGTCAAATAACTGCTCTGACCCTGATACAGGGAGAGAAAAATTTACCACTTGTCATTACAGTTTGAACATAAAAGAAATACATTTAGTTCAAGGTATTGTAGCTCCCATAGCATTTTCAGTTGATAAGACTATTTGGGATTAAATTTCTTAAGAGCGTGCACTCAGTAAAGGAATAAGCCAATATGTGGTCTAAGACTAAAAAAGGCAAATTTCTCCAATTCTTCTAGCAACAACTGTCCAACATGTTCAAATTCTTGTTTTATTTAGACCAAAATAATAATTTAGATAGGGCATCATGAAAGAAAAACTTCTGATGATAAAAATTTGAATTATTTATTCTTACGAAAAACATAATAGCATATTCCCAGAAGGCCTCATCCTTGTGAACATTTTCTGGTTTTGATGTTCCATTAACAAGTCTTCAATATGTAAAAATATCCATGCTTTTCTCATGTTTAATGCATTCTTTGTGTGAACTTGGATTGTATAAAAAGAATTAGGCTACTGTCATGCATGACTCATTTAAAATGTGCAGAAATACTAATCTTTCCATTTGTTAAGCATCTTTATTTATTTGAAATCATACATGCATTCCAAAACAAAGAACAACTGTCCTTTGCTCTCATCAGTCTTTTACACATTAAAAAAATAATGGATCTGAACAAGGAGATTGAAGTAATCTCCCTTCAGCCCCAATACTCAGAATAATTTTCTTTTTCAAAATCCTGCTTTGCTTCACCTTCAGTTTCAATGAAAACCTTGAGCTTTTCAGGTGCATGTAAAGAAAAAAATCAAGTAAATTTCAGTTTCTGAGGTTTTGCTAATTTGCTTTGTTTTCCCTTTCTCCAGAAACTTTGGGCTTCAATATTTCTTCTTAATTTCATCATGGTAGGCATAAATTTTTCAATAATTTGTCTGGTGCATATATAGAAGGATTGTGTTACTGAGAGAAAATCTGCAGTGAAGCAAAGCCAGGGGAATACAGAAGGAATATATTTCATGTGACACAGTAGGTGTCTCTGGCTCCTTTAAGCCTTACCTGATGTAGTACAAGCTAAAAGGTCTGCACAGACCATATATGCAGAATTAAAAAGCTGAAAAGTCTTACTTTGCCCGAGAAAATGCAAAGGAAGAAGGCTATATGTACAGCTGGGAAACAAGCTAGTGAAGCCTAGCGAAAAACCTGTGTAAACTGCAGAACCTCCACTTGTTTCTCTAAATAGATGGCAGGTGAAGTCCTGAGAAGCAGTACTTGTGGATGAAAATCTTTCTAGCCATTACAACTTATATATGATGCCTACAAAATCTTACCATTTCATGAGACTGTTTTCTTTGTTTAAAAAAATGGAAAAATGGAAAGAGAAATAAATTAATCATAAGGCCCAGGGACCTTCTGTGAGAGCTCATAATCAAGACATGCATAGGGGTTTTTGCTTTATTTTGTTTTGTTTTGGTTTTGTTTTGTTTTTATAGTCTTCAACAAGAGCAATAAAACCAACCAACCACGGAATTATTGTTCTCCATTTACCAAGTCTGGGACAGAGCCCCTGTGGCTGATCCAAAGAAACCCTTCCCACATATTTACTCCTTGGATAAAGCAGAGATGATGCTGAATCTTCTCTATTGTCATTTTCTGGGCCTGCACTTCTGCTCCTCAGTCTGCAGCATGCCCTGCTCCTTCCTTCTTGCCATGCAGTCCTGCTTGGAAAGAATAACTCATCGTTGATCCTGCTGCCTGTTTCATGAAGAGCACAAAGTGGTGACGTGCCCATGTAAACAGTCAGCAGCTGCACAAAGGCTTCCTTCCAAATTGAGGCAAAAGTAGAAGCTCCTATAAAGCATTAAAAATGTATGTAATTAGGCAGTGGCTAGAGAAAAGGGCATGGCTAGCTGTAGTTCTCAACTGGAAGTAGTTCAAAACCATGTCTATCCTCTCCAAAATCACTCTTTAAACATTGCTACATTGCTAGACAGGAAAGGGAACACATTTTTTCTCACACTGAAATTGTTGTTTTATATAACATATTTAAAACCAATTGGCTGGAAGGAGGCTGAGGTTGAAAAAAAAAATTATTTAGCCTTTTGGTTTGTACTTTCAATCAGAAAAGCAGGAAAGGGGGCCAAAAGAGCTGCTAGAGGATCTCTTCATGTGTTTTGTGAGAGACTTGTGCAAGACCAAGCACACAGCTTTTGGAATCAGAGTTTAAAATGGGCTTTCTTAGCTTGCAAGAACCTCTGCACTTCCAGAATCAAGAAAAGATCAGAGAATGAACACAGTGGCAGGGTTATAGTGCAGAGGTTTAGTTGAGGTTTTATGGTGGACTCTAGATCTGGTGGACTCTGCTTGTCCAGATAAACAGATAAGCTTTGACTTTATATTTCTAGATTGTCATATAGAAGAAGCATTTGTTTGTATTGCTTTTGAAAAGAAAATATAATTTATAAATTCATATAGTCATATTTTATTCAGATTAATGATCTTTTCAGAAAGGGTCCCTCACATTACATTGTGAGGGAAGCGCTTGTCTTCCAGCAGTCGAGCCTTTGCTATTAGCACTGAAGCTAAACTTAAAAATAAACGTAAGAAAGGGTAGCAAAAGAATTCTTCACAGGAAGTAAGGTATCACTGAACCAATTGAAGTTTACTGAGTAAGAATGTCATACAGCCAGATTTTCAGCAAAGCTCCTTGAGCATGAAATCAATGAGGCTGCAATTCACCAGTGGTTTGAAATTCCCTTGGTGCTAAGGATGACAGCACCGGTCAGGGCGAGCCAAACTCAGTGGGCTTCCAGACTGCTCTGCTGGCTGGAGCACCATCCACAGCAGTGTCCAAAGGGTGAACTGGCTGCACCAGCAGCTTTGCTTTCAGTCTTTCTCCCTTTGGTCACTGAAGGAAGGAGTTGTGCTTTCCTTTCCTGGATCTAGGTGCTCAAAAGAGAGAGGTGGTGATCTGTACCGAGTAACAGTGCCTGCAGCATGTCATAGGAGGTTTTTTTGGGAAACAATATTTCCTTTTCCTGGTCATTCTCTTCATTCAACACAATAATTATCAGGGCAATTGTTCACTGTCTACATGAACGAGGAAGGTGGAAAATTGCATCTGTAGAAAATAAAATTGCATCAGGTGAAAACACCTCACAAATTTCACATATTTTCTGCTTCAAAACAGCTCTACAAATAGCAGCACAGCTGATGTATGTCTACCCCATCTTTTCCCCTCTTTAAGTCCTGTTAATTAAGTTATTTGCTGTTGTGCTTTTCACAGTGGTGGGCAGACTGAGACTGGAAACTTCACAGAGCGTTAGTAAAAATTTCTGTTCATGCGACGGTCTGAACAAAATGGCTTTTATAACTATGAAAAATACAGGTATGTATTTATCTATCAGAAATTAAGAATATTCACTATTTTGAAGTATTGCATATAAGGTATTTTTGTTTACAGATAAAAACCTCAGACAAGAAGATGCAGTGATACAAAGTGTGCATAATTCTGCAGTTAAGTGGTGCAATTAAGAATAAGTATTACACTTACAAATAGATGTTTTACCACAAAGTGTATATACATACAGAAAATAATCTATTAAAAAAACAAATACTAAAGATACTAATTTTCTGAAGAAACTGTTAATTTGTCCCGGGAAAAGAATCTTCTGCACAACATTTCCTGTGATAGAAGTTTTAAATGCATTCCTAATAGCAAACTTCACTGGAAACTACAGAACATGGATGCTTATGAATGCTCCATACTATCATTTTCATTCCTGGAATATAAAAATGGAAAGATGCATAAAATAAATAGGAAAGCAAATAGAGAGTTTATGTTAAAATAAAGAAAAAAGAAAAATCCATTCTAAATTCATTGGAATAGATTTCCTGCATCTCAGCTTGCTTTGGTTATATTACTTAACTTTTATTTATACTGTCTTTATGTTATATTTTGTTTAAAGCATTCTCTTACTTCACTGAGAAAGACATGATATGTGTCTTTTCTGGATGGTTGAGAGAACTCTGATCCCTTTAAAGACTTTCCTGGATTCATAGCTTTTTGGTCCCACAAGAACTACTTTGGTTACCTGATTTACCCTCTTTGAGTAGAGAGCACATAACTTTATCAGCAATATTTGAAAGAATTCCTTAATCATTATGCAGGATCATTCACAGTGGGAAAAACTTCAAGAATCATGCATATGCTATTTTGATAATATGGTTTATGGAACATTTCCAGATAACAATTTGTAAACAAAATTTAATGAATATTCTCAGTGAAAAAATCAGAGAGATTGAGACCTCATAATACTGAAGTAAATAACAGTCGTATTTGGTGTGTACAGATATGCTATAGAACAAAGTATTATTTCCCAGTTTTTCATCTTTCTTAAGGATAAACATTCTAGTTGCCTATCAGTGAGAGTAAATATACAAGAAATTAAGGTATATGACACATAGACACACCTTTTTTAATAGTAGTATGCGGTGGCAATGTTTTGTCTTGAACTAGCTTTCATAGGATGGGGTACAGTGTATTTAATGAAAAGGGTTGATTTGAATGACAGCTGAATACCACAAAGAAAAGGGCAGCCCTGCATGGGTCATGACTGAAATTGGCTGCTGCTGTGATTTAGTAAGAGCTTTTCAGTTGGGAAGTGGATATTGTAACTCACAAAAGGTAACTTACAGCAACAAATTGAGCTGAATAGAGCTCTGAATTAATTCATGGTTTATTGAGTTCCCCTCTTGCCAGTGATAGCCAACAGTTAACTGAAGTGATTAGTTCAATATTCAGTCACAATGATGTACAGCCAACTTTCCAGCTTACAGAAGTCCTGAAAGGTTTAATTTAAATCCTGGCAAGTACATAATTTAAAAACAAACTAAAACAAACAAATAGAAACCACCCAAAATTTGTAGCCTGGGAGAGGTGAGCTCAGTACAAGCCAAAGGATGATAATTTTCACCATGAAACACCCAGCCCTTCAGTCTTTGTCTTCATACAGGAGGGATTAGATAGGTCTTGTTACTGCCCAGCATCACCTTATACACCAAGGAAACTTCAATAGTGTTTGTGCTGTTGTCTGTTAACTTCTGAAAATAAATAATAATTAATGGCTAGTATGTGCACTAATCCTGAAATCAGATTGAGCTGGAAACTTTCATTTTCCTAGCCTAGAGAGATGACAAGAGTGTGTTAAAATATCAGTAGCTCTTTGCAACTTTACCATGATGAATAAGAAATAAACATGAGTTCATATCAAAGGGTAGCTTTATAATGACAGGACTTATAAACAAAAGCTTAAAGACAAGACCTCATCCAATAACGGGACCTCAGTCTCATCACAAGTTGTGATGAGGTTCAGCTCTATTGTTCCTTCACCGCTTCCAGTTATGGCTGTATATTGGTCCTGGAGGAAAATAGATGGTTAATTCCTGTGCTCAGCAAAATGGATATATTTGTGTGTGTTTTTTCAAGGTCTACCTGCCTTTTCCAGATTGTGCAATGAAGTATAAAGTCACACTCCAAAGCACAGAAATTCCCTATAAACACTTAGCAATATCACAAAAACTTCTGCTCCATAGGAAGCTCTGACTAGGAACAATTTAAACCAGAAGTTCTGACAGAAAATGTATGCTCTCCTTAGAGAATGTAAGAAGGCTTGAAGAAAAGTTGCCTTTTCATCCTGCTTTTAGAAGAATTTTATGTGGTGTTATTGGGTCAACCTAAAGGAAATGGGTTCCTGCTTTTGTCCAGAGGCATGATAGTTCTGTGCCTTTTCAAAGTCACAGACAGCACCTACTGTTATTAGAAGGGGTTCCTTGTAACCATTTAACTGCAAGTGTAAATGTTCTTAAAGTGGAGTACCCCACAAAAAAGACCTTAAAGCAAAGCAAGTGGGCAGTCAGGAAACTGAAAAAACTCAGATCTCTTCAAGTGTATAGGTATTTAAGTCAAAGGAAATCAAAAGTGTTTTATCTCTTATTTGCCCTACTTAATTTAAAATATATAATAATAAGGAAGGAAATGATATGCGAGGGTTGAATGTAGTCACTTGTTTATCTGTGATCCCTGGCATTATTCCTTAAATGTTGAGGATCCAATTCCTCCTTGATGTAGTACCCTTGGTTTTAGTGGAGTTTCACCAGTAAGAAGTTTGGCCTTTATGTAGAACAGATTATACATTGTATCTGCACGTATGAAAACCTCTTTTCCATTACCACAGCAAATTATCTTACATTATCACGGCTGTTCTGCAACAGATTATCATCCTTTTTCTCCTGGTAACAATAGCAGGAGAGCCATGAAAATAAGGACAGATAGATAGGTGTTTCTATAAATTTGTAAGTTTTCATATAAATCTAACTAGCTGTATTCATATCCACTTGAAATCATAAGAAAAAAAATGAATGTTGAGAGACTCATCTTATTTAAAAATATCAAATTACTAATACTCATAAAGACAACTGCATGGTCAGTCCACTAAGTTAAAGAACATCCAGCGAATCAGTGGAAATAAATTCAGAGAAATAATGATGTTCTGCAAACAGTGAAACACACCACAAATTAATTCAGAGTAATTTATCAAACTTTCCAAGGCAACACATCTGGCACAATCAAGGCAAACTCTCAGGCACGTGATTAACTTGAAGAATGTGACTGGCCTGACTAAACCCAAGGGACTACATACATTTTAAAAGTCACTATCTTCTCAGGTATTTTGTTTTGGAAACAGAAGGCTTCTAAATGCACCACATGGAAATTTTGCCTTTCAATTCTATGGAAGATGTATTAAGTTTCACTCCATGTAATTATTTATTTTTTTTAATTGCACATCATTAGCATTCATTGCCCTATCTCTACAATTGCATTTCTGCCTGTGCATTTCAGAAGACACTGGAATCATCACATGTCACATCCCACAGCTGGGAAATCAGGTCTTCACTAGGACTTTGAGGTCTGCCTTGAGGCTGCCATGAGTTGCCTCAAAATGGTTGCGAGGCAGAGGATGCACAAGTGGTTCTACTGGTGGCTCTCCAAAGAAATGTGTTAAACTTACTGCTGAGCTGCAGATGTAAACCAGTAGGGAATTGAAAAGAGGGAACTCTAGGCTGATTTAACAGACATCCTAACCTCCAAAGTTACACAGAATTATTTTTTAGAATCATGAGAAAGACATGGTTTAGAATTGTACAAGACTCATCTTCATTAACTGTGTAGTTTGGATTGGGTATGTATTTTGAATTGATTCCTTCTAATTACATATTTTATGGTGCTTTGTTTCACACTGATGAGCGCCCAAAAGAACAAATGGTATTTATCATTTTCAGATGAAACTCAACAAGAAGGAAGGCTTCAAAAAGGAATCTGACTGTGCTTTAGCTGCTGATGTGTGTTCAGCTCACAGGACCGCATTAGTCTTAGCCTTTAGGAGTCCCCTATCCTGCATCTGAGAGACCTAGTCCTAGTGCACAGCATTATGCCTTAATTTAAATATAGTTCAGCATGTCTAGCTAAGCAGTAGATCTATTCCAGGTCATAATAGATGGTAATCTGAACTATTTTTTTTTTTTTCTATAGCCAGAGTCCTTTTCAAGGTAAATATATGAACACTATTCTAAAATGTCACAGAATAATTCACTCGTGAAAATTAAATTTGTAGCATTTCTGAAGTCTGAAAATGGCAAAAGTTTGTTGACTTTTTGTAGCGCTGTTTAATTTCAGTCTCCTATTAAGTTCATGTTTGTGACTTTTTAAAAACTCAAAATCATTTCAAACACAGTGCCTTGGTTTTTATACTCATGAAACCAGCTCTATAAAAGGAAGAGGAATGTGCTCTCATTTCAACTTTATCTTTTAGCTAATAAAAATGAGTTTAATCATTTCATTAATCAGCCATCTTTTTAGATCAAACTATATTCAGTCTTCCCTAAAGATTTTATTCTGTGATCATTGTATGAAAAACTAAAATGGTGAACAGGAAATTGAAACTGTTATTATACAGGAAATAACAGCACTCTGTCAAAATCTACAGAAGAAACATATGTTAAAACTTACTGTCAACATCTAACATATCAGATCAGATAGACAGAAAGACCAAAATTACAAGAATCATTATAATATCAATTGAGGGCAAAGTTCTGTGTGAAAATAAATCCTTTCCAGCTCCATGAAAAGGAGCTGAGCACAGAGTATCTGATGAAGTAAAGATCCTTTCATAATTTCATATACTGGTGGATCATATGACAGAAAATTCAGTTCCCTTTCCCATCCCTCCAGATTTCGTACAGTCACAACTCTAATATCTAATACGTGTAATAAACTCTGTGTCTTTGTTATTTATGCTTGGCTTGCAAGAAGTGCTCTGGTGTTCATTACCAGCCAGGGATTAGGTGTTCAAGTGCTGTTTTCTTTACAGTCCTGGTACATTGTATTTGGATTTATTCACAAATTCAACCATTATATGATTAAAACTGTGAAAAAGTGTTGAGATGGAACAGGAAATCAGGAGAAATACACTGATTTCTGGGAATAACTGTCAAGGTTTTTGAATTTTTGTAAATTAACTGAGAAAACTGTACTCTGTGATAATCGTTACTGCCTCAGTACTCAACTGCTATGTTTTCTGTATTTTGTTTTATCTATCTATTTTTCATAGCAGCTCATCACATGGGAAAATTATTTACATTCTTAGGTCAACATTTTTATGGTAGCAGATGGAATGCAAGGTCTACCCATCTCAATGACATGCAGCATTAACCACCAACTAAAACGTGTATTTTCCATATGCATTTCACCTCAAAGGGGATTTTGGAACAGCATAACACCTGGGATTTACCAGCCACAGAGCTTCCAGGCAGTTTATAGTTTCTCCTTTCTTAGAGCTTACTAATTACAGCTCCTAGAACTAAGTTTTAGTCAGAGTAATCCCCAGGATGCTTAGTACAACACAGGCAGAGCAGCAGTGCATTTTTCTGCTTGCGAACACTGTTCAGATGTGACTCAGTTGGCTGGAGTCCTGAGTGTGCACTTAGCATGGCCTCAAGTGTGTTCATCATAAGAAATCTGATGGGCAATATTTGAGTAAGTTCCTGTTAAACACCTCTTCTGAGTCCAAGTACACTTCTCTCCCCATAGATCTCTGAGACAGTAGATAAGATCCCCAGAAGACCCCCAAGTTCTCAGATTGTCCTATAGAGCTGAACTAGGCAATATGAAAACAGTAAGCAGTACCAAGACAAACAGAATCTTGTGCAAAACAAGTTGGAAAACCATCTACAATAATAGACACAAGAGATGGCTTCTAAAAGCTTATGACTTCCCTTGTAAGGACCCACCACCTATATTCTTGAACAAGCATTATTAAAACCACAGCAAAGAGATTGTCACCCTTCACCTTTCCAATTCTTCTTGTTACTTGTGAGCTAATTTTTCTCTCTCATCTCTTTAAATAAGATTTCCTACCATACTGAATACAACTGTGTTGTCTCTACCATATCAAAACCAAATTCCTCTTCTTTCTTTTTATTTCATTCTCCAGGCCTGAAGTTGGCTCCTACAGCCTTGTGTAGACATCTAATTCCTGTGTGTGATACAATCCAAAATCTGAGTTAATTTTCTAAGTCTAGAACATTATCTTGTTCCATGAGTTGTGGATTAGACATTGCTTTAGAATATTAATGTTAAATAATTAGCACACTGAAAGGGTGAGCACCTCTCGCTTAGAATTAATGTGCAAAAAGCATACTCAAATTTGATTGTTATAGAGTCAAGCAGACCAGATCTTTGAAGTTGAAGACAGGTAATCAGAGCTGTTGCAAAAACTACTTTTCTAGTCACACTATGGAAGGTTTCAACAAATGTTGAAAAGAAGAACCAACAGGAAAAAATGATAAAACACGACGTGACTTTTGCGAGAACTCCCTCCCCTCTTCTAAATCTGCAGGATCACAAAAGACTTCAGATGACAAAGTATGTCTGGATGGTTTGGGTCAATCCCACCTTTGTGTTTTGGTGGCCTACTTGGGCCACTGCAGACAGCCACCAGGTGTCTGTGCTTGTATTCTTTTCCTGACACTGGAGTAAGACTGTTCCCATCTATTTGGCATCTGTATTAATAAATCAGTCATTGTCTTTACTAGTTACTTCAGATGAAATAATGGAAATTATATATTTCTCAGCCCTGTTTCTACTAACAGTCTCTATCCACCAGCTGAATAAGGTTACTAGCCTTAGAGTCTAAAGGGTGTTACAGGGACATGAAAAGGAAATAGGAAAAAAATATATGAAGTAGAAACCTTTCCACACAAAAGAGGAAATATTTAGGTCCTTGCCTGCATGGTTGAATTAACAGCCACAGTATGAACCCTGTGTTATTTAGCAAACCATATTGCTCTATCATTCAAAACTTTTTTTTTTTAATTTGCACAAATAATCACTATATTTGCAGCAATAATCTTGCTGCCAGAAATTAGCTTATATATGCTGATAAAATTCTTGGTGAACCAAATTTTGTTTTGCTGAACAAGTCAATAGTGACTTGCAATAACTTACATTGAAAAAAGAAAATGTGGCATTGATTTCACCTTGAACACAACATCTATGGGGGAGAGATGTCTGCAGTTACACACTGGACCGTAGAAAATTACAGTATTATCAATACCATGTTTCTTTTTGGTTCACTCCTGGAATACCTCTCTAATCCTGACATGTGATGTACTCTGTCACCTCCATGCCTGGTAGACTTACTCCTTTCATCTAGCTTTCAAGGTAGAGGACCTGAACTCAATTTCTCTTTTCTTTTTTAGTCTTGTAAAGGCATTCTTCGGATGAGCCATAATAAAAAGCAGTGGTTTGCACACCACTGAAGTAAGCAGTCATAAAAAGGAAACTGAAATTCACAAAATCAGTTCATGTTCATTCTTTCTTGAATGCAGTCTGTGCAAAAATGAAAGTCACTATCTTTAGATTGACTGTTGTGATATACACCAAGCTCTAGTTCTTCAGAGTTTGACCACCTTGAGTGATATATGTTAATGACTTGCTTTAGCATTGCACCTAATATAAATCTTGCTGTCATTGATGAAAGGAATAAAAGTTTTATTTGTTAATGAAATATGATGTGGTCTTTCTGGTGCTCTATTTAAACATCACCTAGGAGTAGATCATGTTTTTAGAAGTCAGGAGTAGCCCCAGGCCCTCCATAATTCTAATTGGTGTAAACGAAGAAAATAATGAAAGCTTGTGTGTGCTGACCCTGTTATACAGAATGGTTTCACCTCAGTTAATCAAAGAACCTTTAGAGATGTTGCAAGCATCTGGTCTGCATAGAGAGTTCTTCAGTCTCTGATACTAAGCTGGCTGCATTCAGATGAGACACTGTGCCCAGATTTCCAGCAAAACAGCTTAGTTTCTAAATGCTGATATGTTGAAAACAAAGTACCCTGGAACTAACATGGAAACAATACTATACTTCTCTTCCAGAACACATCATCCTTGATTTTGGATGAAATGCAATGAATGGATAAATCTGAGAACTAACTCCTCTCTTTGGGATGTTTGTGTTAATGCTAAGAAGCTGAAAACACAGATAAAATTCCATTTTTTATTTGAAATGCCAAACATCAGGTATGGCAATTTTAATACTGCATAGAGCAAAACTAGGAATAAGACTTCCTTTTCAGTCACTGTCTTCCCAAAACTGACATTTGCAAAAGCTAATGCAGTTAAGAATTATTATTTATTTTTACTCTGTAATAGCTTATTATACCATTTTTCTGGAAACCCGGATACTCTGATACTCTGGTAGCATGTTACCTTTGTCATATCTGATACGTGTACTTTCCATAAAATGACCTTCATGTTATGAAGCCAATAATATTTGCAAGTAAAACCTGAAGACAAATGAAGGCCTGTAATAACACACTGGAAGGTTATGTTTATTGATTACAAGACTGAATATTTTCATGGCGATATTCCTTCCTCATAAAAATTAAGCATGAAGGGTTTTTTTGGGGGAGGGGTTGGTTGAGGTTTGTTTTTGGTTGGTTTTTTTTTTTTTACAACTAGAAGTATTACAATTGTTTTACAGAAGTGGTTATTTAATTTTTTAGTGAGTTCATAGAGTGTTCAGGATCAAAGCAGTAATTCTAAGTACTGGCTGTGTACAGAATGAATTAAAAAAAAAAAGAAAAAACAAAAAAGCAAGACTTGCAGAGAAGGTCCACTTATATGCTGCTCATACAAATTTAAAAGTCTAGCTTCTTGAATGCTAAACAGTAGATAATGAAATTTCTATAACTTTAATGTCTTTCAAAAGAGTAAACAAAGGCCTATTTTGCAAACTGTGAAAGGTGCTTTAAAATAAGAAAAGAAGAGGCAGGACTGGAAACGTACAAGGGAGTGGTGAAGATTTACAATGAGAAAAGGAAAAGAATGACAGCATAATATACTGATTAAAAAGCAAAGGAGCAGAGAAGCTGTTTAGTACTCTGTAAGTACCAATGTAAATGGTATTGCTTCTCAGGCATAAATGCTGCTTAATATCACTAAAATTCTACAAGCAATATGATATTTACTCTGAACACCTCTTCCCTTGAAAAATCTGTCCTAAAGTAAGAAAAAAAATCTGTTTTCATACTGATTTACTGGTACTTGTGTATTTTTTAAAAAATTTCTTCCTTTTTGAATAAATTCCTGCAAATACAACATTGAGAAAATCCAAAGACTGTTAGAGGTGAAAAATCCAGATGGGCAGAAAATAGCACTTTCATGTGCTCTCCCAGGCCTGTCAAAATGGTCCTTGCATTAGTCTGAAGGTAGGACTATAAACCTTTACATATCAGCAAAGATCAAAATATGAGGAGAACCATCCTTTCCTATTGAAACTAAAATGGAATGCAAATCTGAGTAGGGAAGCCAAGCAAGATTTGCCTGCTGGTCTGAACACTCTTCTGTGTATCTCTTTCTGACTTTTGCTTGTGCCATTCTGAAAGAGAAATACTAAGACTGAACTTAATTAACCCTTATCATTCCCATTCTCTCTATCACTGAAGATTGCCTTCCTAAAGCTATAAGGTGTTTTCTAACTAAGGGAAAGCAGAGAACTTGATGGAAAAGCAAGAGATAGTCTACTCTTCATCAAAAAGAATTACATATTTCGACTTCAAAAAACCAAAGATTTTGAATATATTGTATTTTTACAAGGGATTTAAACTTCCCTGGATCACTTACCTGAGATATCTTTACAATTGGTTTCACTAGGGTCAATTCAATCAATGCAAAGTGAAGAAAATAAAGTCATCACTTGCACAGTACTGAGGTTTTTAAACTGTATTATAGGCTATGTTCTATAAAACATACAAAGAAACAAAATAAAAATTATCAGTAACAGCCTTCTTGCTTCAATTCCCTAAATAAAAAAAACAAACAAACCACCATTTTTCTAATATATTTTTTAAAGGTCTGTCTGTAAGAGACTTTTCATTTTGCAAAAGCTGTGGGATGAATGGACATCCATGAAGAAATTCTACAGCCCAGCAGAAAAGTTGACCGGGCTTCTGATTTCTCCACTGACCTTTGAGTGCAATTGCCATATTAATACATGACATTAATATTGACAAAGATCCCAGGAGGCACTTTTGACCCTGAGTGAAAGCAAGGACTTCCCTGAGGGGAAAAGAGAATGGCAACCTGAGAAGGTGCAGTGCAGAGAGATGCTGGAAATGGAGTGATGTGATGGGTCAGGAGGTGCCTCCAGGCAATCCAGGCCCTGACTTCTCACTCTAACCAAGGTAAGGGAGAACGAGTGGGGCAGCTTGTCTGCACAAGTCTCCTTTACCTAGCACTGACATTTTATGACACTTCTTCTTTGGAGCAAGTCACAGTAGTTAATAATTTCTAACAGAAGCAGATGATTCAAGCAAAAGACTCCTTGGGCTTACAGCACCAGGCTTCCCTCACAAGAGTAGTGTTCTATTCAAATAAATTCAATGCTTCCTGTGAGAGCCAAAATCAATGGCTATATACTTCCTGGATAGCATGGATCAGTTGCTATGGGCTACTTCACCTTTCACTAACTGCCTTGGTTGCTGCACATTTTAGTGGGTTTTTTAGATAATCCACATAAATTTGAAGGATCTGGCTCATCTCTTCAAAGGGTTAAGCTTAATTCCTAGCTACATGCACTGTCACAGTGCCATATTAAAATTAAGAGCTATTTAAAGAAAAAATAAACAAAACTTAATATTTTCAAGCAGGAAGAAAGCTTTAATCTAAGCCTCAGAAATAATACAGATCTTAAACCACAGTTAAAACAAGATTATAATTTACTACTGTAAAGTCTTCCTTAAATAGAACTATGACTTGCATCATACTACATGAAACTCCTACTTTTTTGCTTTTTTATAATAGACCTGTCATATGAGATGTTTCTTTTGGACAAAAACATGCTTCTACTTAATTTCGGCAATTCATTCTGATCCAGTCTTCTATATTTGCTGCATTATTTTTTTTCAGTGAAGGCTGCACAAATCTTCTTAGACCTGGTGCTGCTGCATATTTCTTGTCAGGAGGTCTGTATCATTCTTGCTGTCTGGGTAAGAAATACAAAGAAAAGGACACATGACATTGGGTAAAAGAAGAAGAAAGGAGACAAAATGTAAAGAATATTCGTTTAAATGTATAAAATATGGTAATATTTTGCATTAACAATATCTTTTAACTAGCACTTATGATACATCATTCTATATAAATAAAAGGAAGATTTTCTTCTGCAAAGCATCTGGTTTTTGCAAAGAACTATGCTTTCTTGTGTTTTCAATATGTCTGAACTGAAAGATCTATCATATTAATTTCCATACTACCCAATGACCACTTTGAGGTACTACCTTGTTTTCTTAGAATAAACTTCCGAGTAGGGAAAAAAAAAATCAATACAAATGAATAACAATAATACAAGAGTCTCTTTAATTTGTGCTTATATGAATGAACACCATGCCATATTATTGAAGACTCATAGACTTCTGTGTTTTCATGAGAATTGGAATTCTCTCCAAATTGTACTTACCAGTTTTTTTCAAATATGACCATACTAAATTCACAGTTGAACTTATGTGTGTTTTCTGTTATCGTTTTCTTGTTATCTTAGTCAAAGCACACCTCACTCCTTACTGTAGTCCCTGGAGCAAAGTGAGAGATAGACACAACTTTGATAGATGATATCTGGACAGCAAGTGTGTAGGACCTGTTGTGGTTATACTTGACAAGACTCGTTGACATTTTTGTACAGGGATAACTTGATCTTTCCATCATAGCATCTGAAATGCCTCTAAATACAAAAACTACGTTTTAAATCAATGGTAAGAGTGATTTGGTTTTTTCTATAGTAACAACACACTATAATTCAGGGAATTTCCAGTCTATTTCATTTTAAGAGCAAAACAACTGTGATTTAAATATTTGCTGCTGAGATATTTAAACATTTTCAGACCAGGTCTGCCAACTGACATTTTTCCCAAGACTACTTAAATATCAAGAGGTCTTAAAACTTTCTTGGTGCTAATCCTAGCCAGGCAAGCTCATTATAGAATTAGGAACAGAAATATTAGGAATTAAAGGCTCTTCTCTTATGTGTATCTTGAGATGCCTAATCACTAAATAACAGTATAGGAATGAACAATGACATCTGAATTTTTCATGATAGCAAAAACATATTGTGATACAACCATATGTAATGATACTATTAAATCATATAATATAGTAGGCTAATAAATGCATAGCAAGGAGAAATAGAAGTATTGCGTAACTTCCTGGTTTAGAACATTCTTGCTGTGGTACATCCATTGCAAGGATGAGTTTGGACAGTTCAAAGGTAGCTTCTAAGTGGCATCTCTGCTGGCAAGAAGGGGCAATATGAGCCCCTTATATGTGAAGATACAGGTATAGACTGACACCAGTCATTACCTGCCTTTCCAAGTGTATTTCCCACCACTGTTACAGAGTCATGTTTCTCTCCTCTTGCTGTCTTTCCATCTCATGAATCTTTCATTCCTGTGTGCACAGTGAGCTGAGTTTTAGCAGGAGTATTGAGGCTGTGAGAGGAGGACAAACTATTTCATATGAATCACTCATCATATAATTGTTGTGGTTTAATTAAAATGTTTGTGACATTTATGATTGACCCAATTGATTTAGGTTAGGTGTCCTCTCAACCTGACCCCAGGATCAGAACTTTCAGGGGGCAGAGGGACTTCACTGCGTCTTTTCCTTCCATACAATTGTTAAAGGGCAAGGGCAAACAGATGTCACCCAAAGCTTGCCACATAATCAGGTTCTCTGCTAATGACAGAGAGACTACATCATTATCATAGCTGGGGTTTATAGCAAAGAATAACGATTTCTTGACTTATAGTTTTTAAGGCATGCCTTTCCTCTTTTTAATACTCTTAATTTTTGTCCAAGTAACTGGCACACTGTTTAAGTTTAGAAATCCACCCAGAATAAAATAGATCTAGTGTCATACCAGGACACTGGTAAACTTAACATTCTTCCCTCAGTACTTGCCAAAAGATAGAAGGCTAGCAAAAATTCACCCAAATAACCACCCTCTGCTCAAACTTAGGAAACCTTTCCTCTCCACTCCCATTAATTAGTGCATTAGTAGATATACTGAAATATTTTTCATCTGATGTGAAAATGTATATCATCTAATATTTCCTGTTTTTTTCACCAGCGATTGATTTTACTAGGGCATTTCTCTAAGCCCTGGGTATTTCTCCACGCAGATCACTGGAGAAGCTCATTAACTCCAAACATGGGGTTTGCATGTCTGATATAAGCCATTTCCTCTCACTTTGGTCCTTAACCTTTCTGAAGCTTGGCTATACATTAGAGATATAGAGGTACTATCAACTACCTGTGATTAGCCTAGAGCACAGTGCTAATAATACCAATGTCATGTGTTTGGCCCCTGTACAGGTTATTCATGTGAGAGTTGGCCTCAATGATTTTTGTGGGTCTGTTTCAACTCAGAAAATTCTGTGAAACAAATACTTACTTTTCATGTAAAGTTAGGATAATTTTTCCATGAGCTATTGCTATGTTCATATATTTTATTCTTCATTTTATTGATGGATATGATGACATATCAATGTACTATGCATTTAGCAAAGAAATTAAAGCTTTCTATATCTGTATTAAATCTTATCCTTCAACTCCTCTCTTTAACCTCTCCTGAAAATCCATTAAAAATCACAATTGCTAAAGCAAACACTTTAATTAAATGGCTATCAGCTAAACACTAATTTTGAATAAATCATTGGTTTATTCTTTGCACAGCAATTGCCTAATCCCTACTGACTCTTTTATATGAACTAGAAATTGACGCTGCTACTGCTGTTCAGAGGCTTGCTAATGTTTTCTTTTGATCATGCAGTTTAGGATTTGTTTTCTGGTTGCACGGCTAGTGTACACTTTCCATATTTTTGGTGCCAAAAAAAAATTAAAGAAGGTAATTACTTATACTCAACATTTCTCTGTTACTTCATGGGCTTTATAAATATATCTCTATAGAATCTGACCAAATAAATCTGGTTTCATAAACTGAGAAATCGGGTACATAAAAACCATCTGCTGCAGAGCGGGCAGCAAAAAAAAATTATATTAGATAGAAATCAAAAACTCCCATGAAAATAATGCAAAAATTAAGAATGTCAGTGTAATAGAGAAGAGAGGTGAGAAGAGAGGGGGAGGGATGAGGGGGGAGGAAGGTTTGTAGCTGGTTTGAGTTAAAAAGGAGTGTAGGGTTACTCCAGGGTGCCTTTGCTAATAATGACAAGATCGTTTGCTTCTCACATCTGTAGGAAAAAAAAATGAGAGGAGAAGATGGGAAAGAGGTCCTGGGATGTACCAGCTGTTGATGTTGGTCCTCCCTGCTGAGCCCAGAGCATTGTGCCCCTACCGGAAGGCATCGCAATCTGCTGACATCTCCAGCTCTCTGCCACTTCGGGACACTCCGCCGAAGCTAAGGCAACGATCATCTGGCTGAGTGAACAGAAATCACTGCCTACAGTGAAAAAGCAGGAATAACACACAAAGCAGATGGCTGGAGGCCTGCTCATTCCTGTTTCTGGGGCTGTTTGCACTCTTAAGTGACTAATTTTGACATGTTCTACTACTAATGAAGTTTTTTGGTTTGACCCTGCAAACTGCACGTAGTGCAGTCTGGGACCACTCTAATTTGATGTCTACAGCCCAGTGCTATTTCTGATCTACAGAAAGTCAATTAAAATCATGGTGAGTGAGCAACCAAAGTGAGTTTCAGAATGATAGCTTTCTCCCATATAGAATACTCAAAATGTACAATTTTACATTTTCTTAGCAAAAGTGTCTTGAAAATTTCCTACATTGGTCTTTAGTATTTGTTCCTCTGGGACTGAGGTCAGAGTCATGGTACAGAAGATTCACAGGCTTCCAAGAATGACATCACCATCCAGAAGCATGGTGTTTTCTCCAGCCTTTCCTATATCAAGTTACAAAGACCTGTAAACTGCAAGGGAGTAGTCTATGATGAAAATGTTAATATTCCAAAAGCACTGTTAAAAAAAAAAAATCAGTTTCTACCTAACTCTTGCTCCCAGACCTGGAGGCTGTTGGGATTACATTGACAAAACTACAAAATCTAGACCTGAAACACAGAGTCAAATTTTTAAATATTTCAAGCCAATTTGGAATTTAGTAAAATGTCATGGATAAGCTTGGTCAAAAACTTATTTCATCCCAATCTGACATTTTATTTTTTCTTCTCAAAAGGTTATGAAGGATATTAACCATTAGAATCTCAGACATCTGACAGTTATTGAAATTAAAAAATAAGACAACCACCTGGATCTATCCCAGTCTGTGGATATCTCCTCTGCCTGTATCTTAAACTTATTCACAGTTCACATTCACAGTGATGGTTCCATAGGCACTGAGGATCAGTCAATTATTATCCCTCTAAATAGTAAAAACTAAAAATAAAACTTATCAACAAACAATATAAGGTTATTCTGGGTTTGCTATGGACAAGTGATCTAATAATAGTAACGCTAGAAAGACACTGTTTGTTATATCACAACTAAAGAGCTTGCCTAGTCTGGAAGTATTTTCTCAAGGTCTTGAATTAATATATAGCAAAGAGGAAACGGCAATTGTTGTCAAGAGTCCAGATGTGGACTTTCCTTCAGCACCACTGGTGGCAATGACTAATTCCTTAACATTCTTCAGTTTCATGATTGCTGGGGCTTTTCCATTTTAGCCAGGGCCATACCAGTTCAGCCACATCCCAGTGGCTAAGTTATTCAGGGTGGAGGTTTGGAGGTTTTATTTACCATGTGCTATTGACTATCATTTCAGATCTGGTTTATCTAAGGGGAGTTTTATTTTATAGCCCTTCCAGCTAATGAGAGAAGAGCGTACATTGTCCTATCTTTAGGAAAAAATCCTATTTTATGGAAGTGATCTCATAAAAGAGGACCTGTGAATCACCTCAGTATCAATACGAAACATTGTGTTAAAGTGGTACAAACTGTAAAACTGTGACTGATTCCCACCTGAAGACCTGCATACGGTTCTGGGACGCACAGCACAAGGAGCACTTATACCTCTGTGTTGGAAGCACAGAGGAGGCCATAAGGATGATAAGAGGACTGGTGCACCTCACCTGTGATGACAGACTGAGAAAGCTGGAGTTGTTCTGCCTGGAGAAGAGAATGCTCCAGGGAAAACTTAAAGCACCCTCCAGCTCCTAAAGGGGCTACAGGAAAGACAGAGAGGGACTTTTTACAGGGGCCTGGATATAGAACAAGATGGAATGGCTTTAAACTGAAAGAGGTCAGTTTTGGATTAGACACTAAGAAGAAATTCTATAATGTGAGGGTGGTGAGGCACTAGAACAGGTTGTCCAGAAAAAACTGTGGGTGTCTCATCTCCGGAAGTATTCAAGGTCAGGTTAGATGGGGCTTTGAGTAAACTGGTCTACAAGGAGATATCCCTGCCCTTTTTAGACTCAAAGGTCTTAATGCAGTCTGCAGTCAAATGTATAATGCTCAAAGAGATATTTCTCTTTTGTTATGAAATGTACAGAAAACAGTAAAGAGTATTTATCTGTCCATATTTGCATAAAACTTTTTAATTCGTTTGGTTTTCTTTAATTGTCTCATTTTTCCCTTTCTCTCAGTCAGCTAAAAAAAACCCCAAAACATTTATGTAGTGCTTACCAGTATAGAATTATCCAAACATGACTTAATATGGTAATTTTAGGATCTTGTCCCTCAAACTAATGCATATTTTGATTCTTCACATCCTTGATTTGATCAGTAAGAAAACTGAAGAAACTCTGTTTCTTTATTTTAGGCCTCTGAAGAAGAGAGAGAGAAAATAAGCCACTACCACAAGCCTCCTAGATGCATTTTTTTTTAATTTATCTTTTCTGGGGTTCAGAGGAAGGCAATTACTGCCTTCTCCCACCACTCAGGCATTTCTAACTTTCTGACTTCTGAGCAAAGTAGCTGTCGATTCATGCACTTGATTCATTTTCCCTCCACCATTTTAATCTGCCTTGTCCTGGTAGTGCCCACCCATATGCAGAACTTGACTGTAACAATCAAAAAGTTTTAGTTATCCACAGGGTAACTTATGATCCATAAGATTAAAGAGAGAATCCGAAATTTCCACTGTCTCATGTAATGAATTCTACTATTGCAGTAAGAGATTTTTTCATGTTAAGACATTTAGCAGCAGCTTTGCAGTCATTCATCACAGCTGAAAAAGGCTTCAAAAAACCACACAAGACAAGGACTTTTTGCATCAGAAATTCAAAATATTAGCTCTTCTCCTGTCACTATTTATATATTAACAGCAATGGAATAAAGACAGGATTAAGTTCAGCAATGACTGGTACCGTCTGAGGACAATATTAGTGCCACACCACTTCACAAAGGAACAGCAATACAAAGGTTTCAGTGTTTCCCTAAAAACGAAATTGAAATTTCCTTTACATTTCCCAGAAACAATGCATAATGACAGAAGAAGTTTTAGCCCAAGTTAGCTAAATGGGATAAAATTCCCAGGCCTGATCAGATAGGAACTTTCTGATGAGCTGCCAGATATATATGAAGAATGAAGTTTCCATCTTTCCCAACAGGTTTATCACAACCTCTTTATTAATGTGAAAACTTCATAAGTTCCTCATCTTCTGTAGGACTTTACCTCCAGTTATCCATCTCAAGGTAATAACTCAACCTTACTTTATTTTTTACTGAGAAAAAGAAGTGCAAAGATAAAGATGGGAAACTCTTATAGTGTATGAGCTGAGAACAGTGTCAGGAGTGGTATTTGCTGGGCTTCTGCAGCCCTTTGTGAGCTTATCAGCTTTTACAGGACTTTTCAGCCTTAGGGTTTATCTAAGTTCCTCTGGAGATGGAGCTGGCCACAAACTGTTTCCAAAGAGAAGAATTAGGGATATTTGTTCTATAAATACGTTTCATACATGTGTTTGATGTTGTCCAATGCTTGACACTGTGTAGATATTAATTAAGAGCAAAAAACTATTTCCTCTACTTTGTTCAGGGGAAAAAAATCAGCCCTGGTAGGTTTCACAATCAAAATTATAATCTTTCTTAAGCATGCAAATTAACAATTAGAACATCTCAACAATGGAATTCCACTAATCCCTCCACAGGAGAAAATTGGTTATCTGCCTACAGCACCAATTAACCAAACAAAAGCTGTTTAAAGCAGAAAAATAGACAGCAAATTTACTAGGATTGAATTGTTTTACACTCCAGATAGACATTCCCTACCACTGTGGAGCTGGATTTAGGGCAGGGGGTTGTGTGTGTGTGTGTAAGCTGCTGCAAAAGGTGTTGGGTTGAGGCCAGTGGGAAGTGAAGTTCATTGCTTTAGGAGGTAGAGTAGGCTCATTGCAAACTGCATTCCCACATCCCACTTTGCCTGTGGACTTCAGCACAAGATTATAATAAAATCACAGCCCTCTACAGTATTTTCAGTGCTTTTCTATCCAGGGCTAAAGACAAGATCCTGAACTAGCTCGACTATTTGGATCATTCAGCTGTTTTCTTAGTGCAAATATTTTTTTCTTACTACCTAATTTTATCTCATGCAGTGGTTCTGGAAATCTCTGTAGTAACATCAGCTACCCCTGACATCCAATAACAAAGAGTTGCTCAAAGTTCAAAAAATAACTCTCATATATTTAGCTAACATAAACATAGCCAAAAAAAAAAAAAATTCTATTATCTTCAGGTGTGGCCAATCTCAGTACTAACATGTTTGAATTTTGACCTACCTGAGGGGAACACCCAAATCATTGAAGCAGGTGATGCTGGGAAAAGGCATGTGAGAAGAAAACCTCTGCACCTACAGAAACACTTTACAACTTGGCTGTCTTCCAGTTTCATAAAATAAGGGAAACATCATTTGTGCAGGTGTAATATAACTCATTTTGGTTGTACGTAAAAATAAAACTTTCTTTCAGAAAGCACTACTTGCTCTAACATGATTTTGCTTGGGGTTGCAGTGTAACAGGATAAGATATTAGCATTCTGGAACAAGCCTACATGAACTAAAAAAAAAAAAAAAAGCTGAAACATTTCTTAAAAGATTGAAATAATGAAATGTACCTTTCAAAAGCTTTTTTTTTTTTTTAAATTGAACACAAAGGAAGTTTAAAAAAAAAAAGAAAAGAGGATAAACTGACAGTTCTGGACATTGAAACTTTCTATCTGTATAGTGCATATAAATCAAAGAATGGTTATGGATCTTCCTCTTCCTCCTTCTTGTCTCCTCAGAATGCCTTCAACTGACCTAGCTGGGCTGTTTTTACCTCTTATCAGAGTAAAATAGAAATACTCCTCTTTCACATTTTTTTAGCAAAACAATATTGTTATACCTGTATCTATGACACTTATGTGCAATTTATACCCTGGCTTTTGTGGCTTTACAGCTAATATCTCGATAGCATATGACTGTCTTTTGCAAAAGAATTTGTTTAACGTAACTACAGAGTCCAGAGTCTTCTAGGTATATATCTCCTGGGCAATATGATTCAAACTCATGTAAGGTGAACAGTAACATTACAAGTTGTGGGTAATAATGTTTTGAAGATTCAGAGGACTTACTTTGCCTTCATGACCACACGCTCAGTTTTTAAAGTGCCAAAGTTCACTCACCGATCCTAGTTATAAGAATATCTTGGATCAACTGGACAGGCAGGCTTGCTAGAACAGAATGTTTATTTATCAATCTGCTTTAAAAGAACGAGTTATCTTTGGCTGCAAGCTGCACAAACTAAGCTGGGCATGAAAGCAAGCCCTTGAAGGATGAAGCTCAGTTCACCCTGACTAGATCTCTGAGATGACCCACCCACCAGCCACATCATTGCTTCTCTTGAAATACTGTTAATTTGTTTATTTGTCTTTGTGGTCTGTGAGTAAAAAATATTTGGGTGTTTACCCCTCCCACACCCCCCCAATTCACTTGTGTTTCTCAGCAGAGGGGGCATCATAATGTATTTCTAGAGGAAGTCCAGCTGAAATGTCTACAACTAAATCTTACAGTTAAAATTCCATTAAACAATGAGATGAATTTAGGAAACCGGAGAAAGAAAACACATTTAATAACCTAGAGGCTGGGTGCAACTTCATGGTGCTTCAAAGTAGTTCCTATTTTAAATCCTGGTATTGCTTGAGGCCAAAAACTGACTTTATTACATTTCAAAATGAAAAAAAAAAAACAACCCATGCACCTGCTTTTGTAACAGATTTTTTTTTAAAATACTGACACTTAAAGAAGGAATATATTGTGTAGATAATATATGTCATCAGTTTAACAACAATAACATGAAAATTCATTGCCTGAAAAACAAAGCATAGAAGTTCAACCTATGTTGGTTCACTGAAACAAGAGTACTTTAGAAGCGTCTACAACTATACACTATAAAGTGGAACATTTAGGTTATCATTCTGGCTCCATGTCTGACCTGCTCTGCCACTTCAAGACAGATCCCCAAAAATACTCAATTATTTAAATATAAACCATAATGAATGTTAAATATCTACAGACCGTGTAGGTCTGAAAGAAATGCAGTCAAAGTACATAAAGTACATAAATCTCACATTCATGTGAGATTTAAACTTTTAATTGCATGACCTTTAAAACTATTCCAAACTTAACCCACATTTTTTAGTAATTTCATGATGAAAGTAATCTGACAGGTGTGTGGCAGTTAGGACTATACACTCTTACCCCAAGAAAGATTGCAAGGCTGAGCCAGAACAGGACAAGAGGATTTTCATTTAGTTTCCAGAAAAATTATCCTTAGGGATCAAACGGTTTATAGGTGCAAGGAACAAATGAAGGTTTTCTGTCTTTTCTATGCTGCACAACCTGAGGGCTGGCAGAAATGATGAGTCCTTTCTATTTCCTAAAAGGATGGGAACAATTGAGGCTTTATGTTCCAGTGAAACTCTGGTAAAAGATAACCAAATATTCTCCTTTCCCTTATTAGTAAATTAGTTTTAGTAGTTTTCTTATGGCTTTTTATAGACTGAAAATAGTTTAGAAAACTTTCAGCAACCAGACTCAAACTTTTTCAAGGGTCAGAATCAGATATAAATGTGAGCAAAGAAATATTTATTTGAGAACTATTGTGAAATGGGATCTGTGAGAATCAAATAAGAGAGCTAAATTATACGACACATACATATTTAAATACAGAAATCTTTTAAACAGAAATCACATTTCTGTTAGAATATTAATCCTTCCAGGAAAAAATCACAATGCATTTAAATAAGTCCAGCATACTCCTACAATCTCTGAACAAAATCCACATAATTTAGATAAATTTTTTTCTCCATTTTGTGTGTCTAGAACAACTGTAGTTTCAGCCAGCCATTCTTAAGCTTACACATTTGATAAAGCCTCTGTGAGAAGACAGGCAAAGGGTAAAATAATGGAAGCAAAGTTGTGACCTGCTGTGAGCTGGCACAGGCTTCAACTTCTATGCAGAATGGCCACCCCACAGCACTGCACAGTCTCACAAGCTGAAAAATATTAACAGTGGAGGTGGTCGTGTAGGAGCCGCAAATGTTCTGAGGGGAAGATGATGTGAATTTTATAACTTTAATCTGACAATTTATTTTAGCTAGATGAAACACTGACCACTACTTTTTAAAGTTTCTTTTGGTAATATTCAATGTTACTCTTCCAGCAAGCACACAGTTAAACTGACAGGACTTCATTAGTAATCCACAGAACAATAGATGACCTGAGTAAAACTGTGCGCTCTCCTCCAGATGTTGTGTGCACTGAAACACCTGGAGGAGCCACGGGAGAGAAGCAGGAATGACCGCTGCATTTGCTAAAGTAGCAGCTGTATGTTCAGAAAGCAGAACACATTGCCCTACCTTCAGCACCTACCATTTCCATGCCTTCTGAATTTATTAAACCCGTGTCTTAGCCCATCATATAGCTACTGGCATGTGCTGTTTCCCATGGAAAAAATCCTAGTGGTTCTCCCTTCCCTCAAGGTAAAATACCACAAAACCATAAGTACAGCTTTTAGTGCTTGATTTTTATGGGACTTCAGATGTGGACCTAAACGCTTTGCTGGGTTCACTGTTTGTCTTGCCTCAATGTCCTGCCTCTGTCAATCTCCAGCTTCATGTGAGGGCGTGAGAAAAGTAGCACAGCTTTATCGCACCATGAACTGTCTGCAAGAATCTTCTTAAAATCTTACAGGTTTTCTGTTAAACATTTTTACAGTGATAGGGTCCCAAAATTTTACCTTGCTTCATGTAATGTTCTCTGGGTTTGCAATATATTATTCTTTACTTTTAAGAAGTTGGGTGTCAGTATGCATACTTTTTCATAACTAGTATAAAAAGACTTTTCTCATGTTTTTTTTTCCAAGAAAACACTCACATAATTCTAAGTTGTACTAACTCCTCCAGCTCTCAAGAGACCAACCTGTTTCTTGATCCCCCAAGTGTTCCATCTTTTGTTATTTTAGAAGTAACAATTGTAGAAAGAGGCCCAGACCACAGGAGAAAAAATCGAGTCAGTAACAGCTAAGCAATAGCAAGTGAACAATTATGGATGATCATCTTTTCCACTGACACCTGTGGTCATTACAATTTCCTCTGTTTACCGATGGATACAAGAAGGAAAGTGAGCCGTCAGAAACTTACAACTAGGTAAGTGCCAGTTGTGCTTTCTATTCCTAGTGCAATTACCAACCACTTTTGTCCATATTCAGGCATGTTCAAAGACTGTTCTATACAGGTAATCTCACTGAAAATAGTACTTTTCAACATAAGGCTGTTAGAACTCAACCTTCGTTTTGTGGATTTATTATGTCCATTGGGGTAGATGGGGTAACCATTTCATCTTTCCAGAACAAATCTCTCCACCTTTGTTTTTTTCTCTAAACTTTCTTTACCTTGACAACAGCAGTTCTGTGGCTAATCTGAAGTTATACATATGCACTTTGATCTTCTCACACATGCAGCCTGAGAGAAATCCTGGCTACCATGTAGATCTGCTCCCTTGTCTTCAGCAGTAGGCTAAATTTGGGTGTCCTTCCTCTACTCAGCTAACAATTTTCACAGAGCCTGTAGGAGCATTCTTGTCTGTGAAATATTTATATTTCCTTCAGACCTGTTTGATATAGGCAAATGCATTATTCCCACAGCAAGAAGCAAGAGCAAAGATATACAAAAGAGAGATACCCTGACCTTGTATGCTTTGCTTCTGTGTATTTCAAAATATGCTCAAAATACAAAAGTTTTCACACTTTTTTCAGCTTGACTAAGAAACCAATATATGCATGAATATGTGCTGGAACAGTTTTTGGCATCCCATCAGAGACGTTCCTTGGAATCCACTCCAGCTTCATCCAAAATGTCAGTAACTGAACAAAAACTGGGAATGAACTGAACTTTCTCCCTGAGAATTGTTACCCTCCAGGTGTTATTTTGAGTGTTAATAGATGAAGACAAAAAACCTGCTGGTCATGTGCTGCAGCTTCTGTCCAAGCTAAACCTAACCTGTAGCTAGAAGGAGCTCTGGTGGATTATCAGTAAGCTATCTTTGGCAAAATGCAAATTAAGTTATAAATATGTGAAATTTTAAAAAATCCTAAAACCTGTTGGCTAAGAAATCTTTACATTTTTGTATCTGTTCCTTTGTTTCTTCTTTCTTTTTTAATTCAGATAAGAAAAAATACATACATAACTGAGCAATATTTAACACAAGATTTTTTATGACTTTAGAAGAATTTCTGGGTTTCTAGCATTTTGCTTACAAAACTTCACATCATTTTCATTTGCAGAGCAGCTTGTAGAAATATCCCCAGCAGAGGGAGTGGCTCATCCTTTTGAGATGAAGCCTGAAAGATTATCAAAAACATTTTTTACATCTGCTTTATGCATGAAAAATAGTGTTAAAGAGAATAATTTCCTTAAATGTCTGTTAAAAAAAGCATTTTTACTCTGTCACCAGTATGAAAGAGGATCATGATGGTGTGTCTGCATAAAGCAAATACAGAGACAATAAAAAGTCCACTTGCTATAGTAATTTTCAGAAAAAAACTTAAATTTTCTCTACTTTGTATCTCACATTTTCATTGCAGTTAATTACATAAGAGTAGACATAAGATACCCAAATAACAGAATTTTAAGCTCACTTATCTTGATAGTATGTAGTTATTTAGACCTAGTTTTCAAACAAATGCACGAGGAGAAAAATTGAAAATCACTGGAAAACTACAGCTCTAGGCCTTTCTGGATATAAATCATTATTGACAGATGAGTTTAAGTGGAGTTATTCCGATTTATAACAATTGAGTATTTTAAGATAGCAACCTTAAATAAGGTGGATGTATTATTTTAAAAAATAACCAAATAATTATTTTAAAAAATAACCAAAAAAATAACCAAACTTTAAAATAAGCAAGCAACTTTAAAAAGCAAGTTTTAGTTGGTTTGTAATTCGTTCTTTTCAGCAGTATTAAAACTACTATCAATAACAAGACACAGGAAAGCCTAGTTACCTTAAAGGGCAAGGTGTGACTATACAGTTTTGTTTAAGCCAGAGAGTATTCCCTGATGGTTTTCAACTCCCTCTTCCATGGCCACTATTTCCCCCTCAGTTTTAACATCATAAAGGTAGCTTACTATTTCTTCTGATGCCTGAAAACCCACTCTGTAAATCAAGACCATGGTGTTTAGTACCAGCACTCTGCTCTACCCCTGTGTGACCATGTAGGTCCCATTCTGGTGGTGCGACCTAATGAGACAGGGTCTACTAGCCAGGGATTTACCCCACATAGGAAGCCAGGGATTTTTTCCAGTGTAAAATGCATTTTAGTTGGTGATTCAGGAATCTCCTGAATCATTTCCCTAAGGGAAACACTACGGAGCTCATAGATTCAATAGAGGTAGAGAAATTTCATTGTGCTCAGTTTGCACAGGGTCTGGTTGCAGCTAATTTACACTGAGCATCCCAAAACCACTTTAGGATAGGGATATATCTTGGAGAGCAGGTCCCCAGTTTCAAGGGCCCCAAAAGCCCATCAATCAGTCAGAAATATAGTTTTCATGGCAACCAGCTGTTTTCCCAAACACTCAGCTCTGGGCATCTGGAAAAACAGTTAGGTAAATTCTTCCATAAATCATCCCCATGGTCACTACATCCGATACTGTTCAGTTAATCTCCACAATGCATTGGGTTTAGTGCATATGTTCAGAGTGACATTATATCCCACTGCTATTAGCCTGAGCTGGGAGATTGATTGATCTGCGTGGGACTTTGAGAGCTCCCTGAGAGTGTTGCCTCAAGTCGGGGTCAGAGGAACAGCCACCCAGGGCTTCCAGAGGGCAGACTTTGGCCTGTTGGGGAGACTGGTTAACAGAATCCCTTGGGAGAGTGTCCTGAAGGACAAAGAAGTCCTGGAATACTGGATGTCCTTCCAGAAGAAAATCTTAAAGGTGCAGAAGCGTTTAAGTCAACATCCCTGGGTATTTTAGAGATGTACAGATGTGGCGCTTAAGGTTATTGTTAGTGGTGTACTTGTCAGTGCTGGATTAATGGTTGGACTTGATGATCTCAGAGGTCTTTTCCAACTTCAATGATTCTAGTTTTTACGAACAAAATCCTAAAATCACTTGTTCCATTTAGTTATTAAATTATAACTTATCACAACAAGGTTTCAAACCAAAACCCATACACTGACAAGGCACATACGGCAGAGAGAGAGAGTTACTGAACAGAGAGAATCTTTATACAGCCACAGTTGACACTGATATGGATCTCCAAACATGGATATTTCCTCAGTTTGCTGTATTAGAAATACTGAATTTTCTCAAGAGTCTTCTAATGGGTCTATTCTATAATTTTATAATATAAGCAATTACAGTATAAGGAATGTTTTGTGAATGTGACTTGATGGAATTGAAATTATATTTTAATTTTTTTTTACATTTTTTTTCCTAAAGTAGTAAGATTAAGATTATAATAGCTTTACCCACAGTGGACAAATATTATCCAGACTTTTAAGAGTTTTTAAAAATACTTTGATCCATTTAACTAATTAAAATTAACCTTATTGGGGAAATCACTTAAGTGCTAATGTTAGCTGCTTGTTCTGAGTATCCCTGTGGGATTACTACGGCTACATCAGGAATCATGAAAAGTGCACTGTAGTTGGAAAGGAAAATACTGGCTGGAAACAGTGAAGATAGTGGCTGATAAGGAACAACGCCTGGGTTATAGCTGACAAAAAATGAGATCAAAAAAGAGGAAACTCAGTAATAACAACCCTTGTGTTTCCACAGAGCTGTGGTGACTCTTCATGACTAGCTTTCTGGTTGTAAGTAGCTGATGTTTATAACACTTGATCAAAGACTTTCCAGCACACCACTAATTTTGCACATGTAAAGAGAAAACAGAGCCATGCTCACCTTCCCCATGTGTCTCTTTCTCTTTCTCTTCATCCAGGCAATAAGGAGAAGTTGCAAGAACCTCTGAGCCCCAAAGAACATTGTATGTCAGAACCTCTGGAGAGGGATTCTGCTATGATAAAGCAAATAGGAACAAAAAAATCTGTCTTTAACACACTATAATACCAAGTGTTCTCACCTGGTACTCTAGTGAACAGGACAGGAATGTAAGCTTTACATCCTCTGTTATTTACATCTTTGCACAAATGCAAAGATGTAAATAACACATAAAAGAAATCTACATGCACCATCCAAAATTCAAGACACTAAGAAAAATTTTACTAAAATTCACCTTGCTGTAAGCATTTTTCAGTCTAAAACCTGAGCTGATTCTTCAGCTCCTGTCCCCTAGAGATAGGTCTTTTCCTTTCAAACCCTTCAAGATGTGCATTTCTTCTCTCAGTTTCACAAGGCTATTCTCATTTATCCTGAGCATAAGAGATATTGAATTATCTTTGCTTCATATTTACCATTTTGAGTTAGAGAAGAGAGAGGGAAGATGGACATCAAGCTTTTAATTACAAAGTTTGTGCCCAAAAGCCAGATTTTTCAATTATGCTAAAAATTCTCTGCAGAAGTGAGAGGACAGCATTTTTAAGTTACTAAGTTTTAGAGGAATTTTCATGTTTCAAAGTATTTTTTTAAAAAAAGGGCAACAAAAACTTGCCTCTCTTAATAGTAATTTTGTGCTACCACAAGCACTGAAACTTATAGCTTGGTCTGAGAGCACTGAACAAATGCAAGTCTGAGCAGGAGTCATTGATGCCACATACAACCACCTCTTAAGGCAAATGCTTACTGAAAAAAAAAAAAAAGCATCAGAGATTTTCTTCTTGGGTCTGGAAATCAGACAAGTTTTTTTATAATGAAGAGTTGCGGTAGATTCTGAAATCAGCCACACCTGCTGGGTAAAGATATCAGTGCTTTGTCTGCACTGGCAATAGGCATGAAGACTCTCTAAAAGGCAACCTAAAGGAACAATATTTTTGATGCTGCTGACTGATAACAGTTTGACACTGATGCTCCTCATTGATTTTGTTCAGAGGGAGATAGGATATTTAGGAAGGCAGTCTGCAAAATTCCCAATGCTTTAGCGTGTATATGAAATTCAGCCATTGAAACACAGCTATGGGTTGCCAGCACCTGGAAAACTGGACCATCTTGAAGTGCAGTGACTGAGAGAGATCACCATGGACCATGAGGAGTGCAGCAATAACCAGAACATGACCTAAAACCTTCAGCAAGTTTCCCAAGGACTCCATGGGATGGGTATACTCCTCTCCTGTAGAACTCCAAATCTGCAAGCACCATTTTGTTAGTTTCCCCAAACTCACTCTTCTTCCCTTCCTGTATCTCCTCAGAGGTTTATTCAGAGGTAATTCTGGAAGTCTGCACTGGAACAGCACTATGGCATCCTGTAGGCAGCCTGCTAAGCAGTCATTCAGGGAGGAAGGTGATGAGCTTAAGACCCTTAAAATGGTCACTGTTTCTGAGTGTGGTAGATACATAGGCACCACCTGCTCTCTTGCTCTCAGTTGGGAGCTCTTGAAAAATGTTGTTAAGGAACTTGGAACCAAAGGACTGGAAAAGCTGTCAGCTTTCTTCTCACATTCAGTTTTATGGCTTAGGCTTGATCTACAGCTACCATTGCTGTCAAAGCATTTTGAGGACTTCCAAAAAGCTACAATATGTCCTCATAGTCCTTAAACAAAACTCAAATAAACAATTCTGGTTGATTTAATCTCCAGCCCATCAGAGTGTTTGAACTCAAAACCAAATTTTGCTGAACATGCATATGTAACCATAAGAGCTAAAAATTTCCTACTAATTTAAAAATGTATCTGTTCTCATCACCTTTAAACATTCTGACCTTCGAAATGGAATTTTTTTTACCATGTAAGGAAGAATGGATACAGGGAACTTTCTTCCATGGTGTGTCCTTTCAAGCTCTGTGATGATTTTCCTAAGCAGAACAACAAATTTCATAGTCAAAAAAGAGGGCAGGTTGAACTTTATTACCAATTACAATACCTTTGATGACTCCATAGTAGTCACAGATAAAATCAGGTTAGGGAAAACAAGTTCACATCTTTTGAACTGGGAAGAACATAACAATTACTTACTAAACAATTAAAAATTATTAATTATACCACTGGATGTAGGCCTTGCAGGGCTTAAAGAATATGTGCTGCCTGCACTTGTATATGCTCATTAATCACAGTCTGTTACTGTAATTTTAATGAATGTTTATCTTATTTTCTTTGTGTAATCCAATTACTTTTGTTTTTTTAACCATCATCAGGGATCTCTTTTTTTTCCGGCATCCTGCCAATCAGCCCCCTTTAGATGTGAACAATTCAATTCATTATCATTAGGTTTCTCTTTTTAATCCCACTTCTGGGTGAACCATAGAAAGAAAATCCAGGAACAGAAGTCCTTGCATAGCAGGGGGAATGAAATGTGTTCCGAACACCTGAGCAATTATGTGCAACAGTTCTCCAGAATGGTAGTCTAATGTCTTTCTAAACTTGTACCATATAAACAATTAGATCATCTGTCATTTCTGCTTTAGTATTAAATTAATTGCAAATTGACTTTAGGGTTGAGGACAAATATTAAACTGCTGGAGTGAAACTAAGCATTTTGTGTTTGTTCATGTTTTAATTGGCATGTTGCACCTGTCCAAATCATTTCTGTGATGCAGATGCTGTTCCTACAATCCCAGTTGATTACGACAGCCCGTATAGTAAAGACAGGGAAAATCAACCCACCAGATTACCAAATTTGGTGAACAAGATATTTCTAAAACCTGCAGAAGTTTTCATGAAACATACATATAATTATGCACCAAGAGTAGAAGACCAGCAAACAAACACCAGCATGGTACTTCAAGCAAGAAATATAGGATGGTGAGGACTTAATCATAAAGGCAACTATTTAAAAGCATAGATAAAATTACAAAATTATTTTAGTAAACCAGAGACTAGAAGTGTTGTCAGAGTAAACATGAGGCAATTGAGAAACATATGAGTATGACCAAGGTTTCTTTGCTGACAGAGACAAAGGAAGAAATGATAAGCAGCACCACCAGCTTTGTAGGCTCAGATACCAGAAACTGCCAGCGGCACTGCCAGGGTGCTAACCAGATTCACTTCCCTGCCCTGGTGATATGGCCACACAAGTTCTGGTGCTGTCACTCGGCAGTGGCTCAGGGTTTGCAGCCCTGGGCACCGTGGCTTAGGTGCTACTGTGCTTGTTCATACAGTCAAGAGGGCAGTGGGTGTCATTCACTGACAGGGCAAAGGCCTGACAAATAAACAACGAAGGCAATAGCTGGGGGAAAAGCCAAACTCTCTTTTCTTCTCAGGCTGATGGAATGCTTTCCTTCAGCACATTTTCTTCTCAAATTTTAAACATGTTTTCTGCTGAAAAGAAAGATTATATTAAAAGTTTTATGGGACAAAACCACTGTAATACCAGAAATTCTCTGCAAGACTGCAAGACAAAGTATTTCAGCCTATCAACCAGAGAGTCTTGAGCTAGAAATCATAATTTAGTCTTGGCTTAAGGCTCAGACATTTTTCTGACTGACACTGGCCAACATTCTAACTGCTAGTGTGTTACCTGATGTGGTTTAAGTAGCTGTAATGTCCCTCTTGATAGATGGAGAAATATATAGGGTTTATTGCTCTGTCTTTTAGTCTCTTCTGAGAGAGCAAATGGGGGAGGTTTAGAAATAACATGATGCCATTGCCTGGCAAAGACAACAAGCATTCACTCATTTGGATTGGAAGGCTGTAGAAGCCTTATCCATCTCAGTTTGCTTGACTTCTGCTACCACTCAGAGGCAACAAATCTGTTGACAGAGTGTAAAGTCGAGATAGCAGTTAACTGATCAGATGACAAGTAAAACAGTCTTCTAGAAACTTATTTGAGACAGACACAACTCAGGTAACAAGATATTGGCAGCTTGGTGTTCAGTCTTGGGAACTGAGGGGTAGTTCTGCTTCAGAAGTTCTGGTGAACTCAGCTTCTTGATGGTCAGCATTTCACAAGACCGTAGAGTTCACAAGTTCCTTGTTTATATCATTGACTGTATTTTTTCCACTTCTTTATTCAAGCCTAGGAATATATCCACTTGACCAGGCAATTATTTTTCTTACTAGCAATACACTCTTGGTCTTTCAAAATGTACTTGACTCAACTCCCCTTATCTCTATTCTGTCTCAGGGAACCTCATATCACAAAATGGTACTACTCATTACTTTTTTTGCTTCAGTCAGAGGTAGTTTATGCCAATAGTTTTTCATGACTGCTGTAGGTTATTCGGTCTACAGCTGAGGTGATGAGACAAAGACAGATTAACATTCTCCAGAGCAGTCTTGTGAATTACAATTTCACGCACTTCTTTGTAATAGCAAACCATCAAATTATGTTTTCCTACCTCCTATATGGTATTAGAGAGTTTCCAGTGTGTCATGAAAGAGACCATATAGCTGGACCAAAAGATGGAAGAGAATAATGCATGATTCTCTCTGCCTCTGCCAGTCTTGTTTTTGACTTCTCATCAATTCAAGTTTTGCTACCATTTGGGGAGCCAAGGGGAGCAAGATAAGCCAAACAAATAAGCCAAGATGGCTGTGCTTATTGTTAGCAAGTTAGCAAAGGCACCTTTTACACAAACTCTGGAAATGAACCAAAATGGTCTGGAGTTCTTGCTGGAAGATCAGAAACAGTGAGACTGAGACACGTGACCCTGGAGTTTCCCTATGTTTAGCTGAAGAGATGAGGAAAAAGTTCCTAACCTAATGGCTTTGTTTACGTGCCATATTTTGGATTCATCTTTCCTGGTCCATCTGATAAACTTTCCCATTCTGTGAAGCATAATGCTCAGTGCTTACCAGTCAGCTATCTGTACTAGTTGTTAACTCCATCCCCCTGTTGTCACTCAGAGTCAAGGCCCCTTCAATCTCTCACATCACTGGTTGCCCTCCTTGCCTGTATGTGCCATGGTAAATCTGCCGTGTTGGACCTTTTCACCACCTCCTTTTTCTCTAGGGAGTGAGAAAAGGACTTCATTGTTATTTTCTCCTAGAAAACCCCTGAAAATCTCATTAAGTTAGCAGTTTCTTGTTGCCATCATATATATGATATATGATATGATATGATATGATATGATATATGATATATATGTCATATCATATATCATATATCATATCATATCATATCATATGAGATGTCATTTATCTAAGGACCCATTTTTTAAAACAATGTGTAGACCATGGTTATTTTTAATCCAGAACTGCCATTCGTTCCTGTTGCAGAGTAAAAATTGTTTTGCCTTTCATTGAGTAGAAAAGGAATTCAGTGGGAGATTCCTCATCAGGATGGATTATGCATGACAGGCAAGTCAAAGGTCAGAGAGTAGATAGGAGAAAAACCAAACTGGTTCCCCCATTGGATGAAGAAACAAGCCTTTGTGAAATATACATGTTTCAGCAAAAAAGATAGGTAGGTGTTTTTGCAAACTATAACTTCTACTGAATATGGAAGTGTTTAAGGAAAGGAACACACAAATTCTTCTCCAAACATATCACACCCACTAATCCCAGTTAGAATGTTGGCCAGTGTCAGTCAGAAAAATGTCTGAGCCTTAAGCCAAGATCCTAAAACTAGAGTCAGGCCAGATGAGAAAGAAATTATAAAAAGGCTGGTCAGGGAATTGTTCTCTGAGCATGACACTTTCATAAGAATAAACAAGCCAAGGCAGAAAAAAGTTGATTGTTTTCTCCCCAGACGCAGTAATGTGAATCTGGGGAAAAGAAATTGTCCCAACCGCAGTGCAACAAATGGTAAAAGTGCAAAAAGAATTAGTTTTTATCACAGTTCTTTCTGTGAAGAAATGAAAGGGAAGAAAAAATAAAGGAATCAGGATGTAGTTTTTTGTCCAACTCCCCTCAACTTTCCGGGCTACCTGATATCAACATTCTCCTCTCAGGTTTCTAAAACAAGAATTGTCTTTTTAACTTTTGAAGATAAGTTTATTTTTGTCTTTCTCAGTGAGAGTAAAAGTCTTTCCATTAGAAACAATATCTCATCTATTTCTTCCAAGTGTATCTTCCAAGGATATATATAATACTAGAAAAAGAACTCACCTCTCCCCTACAAACCTGAAGCTTACTTCCACAGGATGTTTTACATTTCAAAAGTCTGGTGAGTTAAAATGCAGTTAGACAGCTTCATGGGAAAGGAGGTTCCTCAAGCTCTATTAAACGCAGCAGCTCAGCTTTCCTCTGAAAGCTGGAAATAGAAATGAGCACGTTACTGCACACTTTGTCCTCTTTTACTTTCTTCTTCAGGGCTTCTCCCAGACAATATTGGATGGGAGCTAGTGATGCTAATGAACTGAGCTGATCCAAATAAGCTGATGTAATGCTAATGTCTCAAAAAAACCCAGCTCTGGTAAATATTGCCTTGATATTGTCAGCAGATATAATGCATTTTCCTACTGGTGAAAGATTCTGAAACATAACACCTTTTTGCTCTCAGTTCTTAGAAATACGAGAATAAAATTTCTGTTTCTGATATTGCAAGGTAAAATGGTTTGACTTCCACTGGAAATCATAAGAATTTTTCTGTGTGACTTTCCTCTTTGCCTCCAGTGTGGGGCCCTTAAGAAAAAATAGAAAAAGAATGGAAAATAATCTCCCATGTCTTTAACAGCTTTATGACCTCACTAAGAGACAGAGTTACAGTAGCCTGAATGTCCAAACTCCATATTTACATTCCTGAAGATTTCTTTGTTAATTCTCTTTACATTTATCCTTAAACATTTCAATTCTGGGGAATTAATAATGGGTTTTGTAAGTTGTCAAACATCTTAATTACTACAATATTTTACTTCAAGATGTTTTCAAAAGTCACTCTATTTCTATGTTTTTATGGGGAGAGGAATATAAATAAGAGGGGGAAAAAGTTTGATATTCATGAACACTTTCAAATGTTTGAGTCTTAGCCCATCTTTTCTTTAGCTTTTCCAAATTTCTTAATATACAAGATTTTCTGTAGTGCTTTACAGAAACATCCAATCATGCAGTATTTGAAGACAGCAGCTAACCCAGCACTGATAGCCAGATGTGGTGTAATCTTGGCTGGGATTAATGGGATTTCAGAACAGTTCTTGACCTCACAGAAATCAGGTCAGGGAAGGCCAGGTGAAAACAAAAGAGGAATCCTGCATAAAGAGAGTTGAAACGGTCTATTTGTGAAGGTAATTACATGAAACCAGGGTTAGGAGGTAGCTGAGCAAAGTAAGGCAGGACTTAATACAGAACACATGTGCCTGAAAAGAGGTACAACAAAGGGTACAAAAATGCATTAAGATTTCTTGAAAGTATTGACAAAGTAGTGGGAAAAGAACTGCCTAAAGCAGTTCTTACATAAATATGTAAGAACCTTCACAAAGTCTTTGGGAAAAGTCCTCTTGCTAAAGACAATTTTGCACAAGTGGCACCACTGATGGGAGGATGGGCAATAAATTACAAGTTTCACAGTGAGAAAAGAGTGAAATCAAGATGCCTCAGTGTCCTGCCCAAAGATCAGCACTGCTCATTTGTATTCTAATGATCTGGAAAAGGAGAGAAGCATGATACCACAAAGTTATTTCAGGTTTATCCTCACAATGATCTCTGAACTCAAATATTTGGAACAAGTTAATCAGGTAAAGTGATCAGGAAAAATGAACTAGAAAATTAAAATCAACCTTAATGAATAAAATGCATTACAGAAACCTACTCTAATGGTAATGCATTCCTAATTAATTGTATCAGGTCAAGAAAAGATTCATTTCAGTTTGAGTGGCTCAAGAACATCATAGCTCAAAGTTCAACAGCATCAAAGTTACTCAACAAAATGCATGCATGTGAAAGGCATCAGAAAATACCAAAATTCATGGTACTTCACTATATTCTGAAGATGTCATTCACTATAACTATAGGATCAACCTTATAATGTATGAAAGTAAAGATGTAGCAGAATTAGAGGTTAAAGAACTTCATACTGTTCCTTCAGATGTGTTACGTATTATAAGTGGAAGAAAAAAAAAGGGCATTGTGAATTTCAAGGGAATAATCTACAATACAGGAATAGCAGTATTTAACCTTCAAAAAAAGCAGAAGGAAAATAAGAAATGTGCTGAAAATGAAAACAGACACAGAAGGAACATTCCAGTAAGGATGAAACACTGACAAAAGACAATGGGTCCCTAAGAAAGGACAGCATGAAATGCCTTTGGCTGGCTTACAATAAGTAATATTGTTTTTTAACAAAAGTATCTTTTATTAAAAAATTTTAGCTTCACTTAAAAAAAAAAATCTAACCTGAATAATTCTGAAAGCAGCGACTGTACTTAAATCTTGTAAGGGATACAGAGCCATCTACAGCCAGCTAGCAGAGTGGAAAACAACATATACTACAGAAAAAAACCAAGAAGCTTAACTAAATTAATATCTAAAGAAATACAGTTTCATAAAATTAGGTCTACTTAGAGGAATTAGCACAATTAAAAAATCTAACCAAAGCCAATAGAGTAGCAGCAGATTTCTGGTTTAAATTAAAGATGTGAAGTGGAAGGATACAATCAGAGAATTGTTAGAAAATGGAAGAAACAATCATGAAAAACAAAGAAATACTCTCATATCTGAAAGTTTTAATATGACTATAAACCCTTGAATCATTTCTACAAATAGAACCAAAAAAAAAGAAATTACTTTGGAGAGAAGATGGGAACAAATGTTCCACGATCTGTTGTAGGTAGCTTTAGGGTAAAGAAGGAAATGGATGACATTAAGGACCTTCTTGAAGCAGTAAATACAAACTGACTTCTTAAATGTAAAGAAGAAACAAAACAGAAGAAATAGCATCAGAAAAAAAAGACTCACAGAAAACTAACCCAAAGGAGAAGATGAGTCACTGAGACAGAGTAGCAGAATGTAAAATTAAAATAAGAAATCACCCCAAAGCCCCCAAAAAAAGAAGATATCAAAGAAAAAGTAAATTATGGGTTTGGGAAATTTCCTAGGTTCTCTGACAAAATCAGAGAAAAACAGCATCACAGCTTTATCCAGCTCACTATTTTGTTTAAGCAGCTGTTAAAAATTTTGTTTTTGAAAGGGATGGTGTGAATTTCCACATATTATGGAAAACAATAAAGGCAAGGAATATAAAATTAAAGATTGCTTCAAGTTCTGGAGGTAAGGTAAAGTTACATATTAGTTTGGCATCAAATACTAAAGCTTGGGAGGTAGTATGCATGGCAGGTTATACTAGAATGACAATAATATCAAAAAAATACAAAAAAGAAACACAGATTTTATTCTGTAAGGAATTGATCACATTTTATTCTGTAAGGAACCATCATGATCTTTATTCAATGCACTAATTTTAAATAAATTATAAAAAATATGGGACTCATCTTTTCAGAGGCAGAATTATACCCTGAAAATGAAAATAATAAGAAAATAATTTATGGTGCATTGGCTAAGCATTGTGTAGATTTGTTACAACCATCAGAGAGTTCAAAGACTAGAAGATGGGTCCATAATTAAAAGAAAGAACTTTTCTGTTACAAAAAACTCACATCATTCTTAAAAAAATGTTAAGCACAGTCATATTGGTCAACAGGCCATATGAATGGGAAAAGAGTAAGTAATAAATTGACTATAACAATCTGTTTTTTCTTAAAAGACATACTGATGCATGTAGAACACACTGTGGTTAGACTGAAGTCAGAAGCTGTTTAGCAGGAAAAGTAGCAGTAGCTACTCTGCTTGCCCTCATGTAAGGTTACCTCCCTCTTTTTTTTTTTTTTTCCTTTATTTCTTAAGATCCTTCATAAATTTTGTGAGGGAGAACAGAAAACTAACCACAACTCATCTGAATATTCAAGAGGTGCATGAGATAAAGCAGATAAAAATGTATCAATGGTTTTAAATGAAACAAGATCTGAATATTGAGCAAAAGTAGGATATTCATTTTTGTCTGCCATCTGACCTACTCTGGTATGTTATTATAGTGGAATTTTATATAGACTGAAATCTTAAAGTGAGTCTACCTACATGATCTCTGAAAAGAAGCTCTAAAAAGAGACTGAAAGGCTTCTGATGCTTCTATTTGTGACACTCTTAATAAGGACCTTCATAATAATTGGAAGAAGCATTCTTTGAGTGAGTTCAAAGGAAGCAGGGAAGACAGAATGGAAATGAAAATGGTTTCTACAACCAGCTGTCTGCCTGTTCTTTCTCCTGGGCAAGCAATTCAGAGGTGAGTTTCAGCAAGCTCTGCCTTCATTCCCTCTAGCACCTGTTACATTATTTTCATGCCTTTAGAAGCCTGCTTGTTTGATCCTTGCTCTTTCCTGTGGTCTCCCAATCTCTCTGCAGGAGCTACATGTTCCCAAATTCATGGGTTTTTTTCCACCACACCCTCAGGTCTCCAAACCTTTCTGCCCCAACATATTCATTTGCTCTCAAAGGAAAGAAGCAGCGCCTCCCTCCCTCCCTCCCTCCCTCCCACGATTTCACTTGAGCCAGTCATCTTAAGGGACATAACAGAATTTAGAAATAAAATCTGCAGAAGGACTTTTTATCTCAGAACAGCAGCAAATTTTTTCTGTGGTTACTTCAACATCTGTAGATGTCACTGATCTAACAGTGTACTGTTCTGGCTGGCATTCAGAGCCAAGAAATGAAAAGCAAACAATCTTTGTGGAGACTGGATAGACCACTGCTGGGTTAGCTTTAAGGGTAAAAGGTTGTGCATATACTTTGTAAAACAGATAAGAGAAAGTGATGAAAATAGATAAGAGGAAGTGATGAAAATCAAACAGAAAAGAAAATATGATGATGTGTTACCAGGTCAATGGTGGGAGGCAGACCAAACTAAAGTTTCTTACTTTTAGGAAAAGAAGGAAAACAAAGCAAGCCAGAAAAGCAAAAGAGAACAGAAAGTCTTACACAAACTTACATAACTTACATTTCTGAGTTATTAGGGAGTTTTTGTACTAGAGAATGGAGTTTCATCTGGCACATTTTAGTTAACCAGAAAAACTAGACAGGGCTGGCTCCTTTTGTTTCTGATGGTTGCTCCAAAGAAAGCAGTGAGGCAAGATTTTCATTAAAATAAACAAGCAAATAAAGGACAGACTAATGCAAATAATATAGTAAAGCATGTTTTTAAAGAATGGGTACAGCTGGACATTTGTTGGAGGAGGCAGAATAGCTATTACTAAAATGAATTTTCTCCCCAGCCTTTTGTTCAAATTTACTTCAATAAATACATCTATATTTACAAGCATGTTAGAAGTTTGTTCTTCTTGGAAACTTCCTCTTGAAAGACAAGAAGCACAGTATCACTGAAGTCAGTGATTTCAATGGTCCCAGAACTCTCAAGAGTCAGGAAAGTAGGACAGAAATTGTCTCTTTCCTTTGTTTCTTCATCACTGGGTTTTTCTGTGCAGGTCTACAAGTATAGACGAATAAGCTTTCACTAGGGTGAAAGTCAAACAGCAAGGAAATAATTTCCTTATAGGGAAATTTAGCTATCTAGGATAATAGTTAATGTCTTGCTCTCAGCTCCTCAAAATATCCCCTAACTGTGACTGATTTTTGCCTGACACTAGTCTGTGGCTGTTTCTGTGAGAGTCTATTAATGTTCTCACTGAAGTCAATACAGGAAACTAATGCAAAACTCTAAATACTTCTATTGCCCTAAGGACATGAAGCTTCTGACATGTAAAGCAATCACTTCTATCTATCAATTAATATTTTTCTTTGCATTCCTTTGAGCAACCTCCAACTCCTCATTCTATTTCTAATAACAAAATTGTCGGAAAAGGATGTAACCTTACAGATCAAGTCACCTAAAATGGACAGGCAACAAAGACCTCTAATTTTAAATGTCTCTTCGTTTTACTAGTTATATATTTATACACCCTTTGAATTATTTTTAATTAGATGGATTGCTTTGCTTGTGCACTTCTGACATGACCATGTGTATATTGAAGATGTAAATGTTGTGTAAAATTATTTCATCTTCTCTGGTTTTACAGGTAATGTCAGAGCTTTTTCAGTTTGCTTTGCCTTATGTACTCTTGGTGTGCTTTTCAGTCCTTTTGTATAGACAATTCAAGAAAACATGAGATACAACTAAGCCTAACAGCAAAATATTGCTTGCAAAACTTGGAGAAATTTTAGAAAAAAAAGTCTTTAGCTGAACCACTATTTTCATATTTAAAGAAAAACATATGTCTTAGGCATAGTGAGTGTCAGAGTTCTTGTCTATAAGCATAATGAATTTTAGCTTACAGGGTCTTATTTATGGCAGTACGAAGCACCTCTGTTTTGGGAAGGTCTGACAGTTTGTATCAGTTATTAAGACAGTAATGCCTGCAGTGCAGATAGAGCACTAAATGGCTCACTTTGTGATTCTGAGGAGCTCAGTCTGAGCTGTTAATTTCCAACATTCTTCTAATGATTCCTGGCCATGCTGTAAAGCTGAAAATTCCAAACCTGTGTTCTATGAAATAAAAGAAATGTTTAATGCGTATTTTCTACACCTTCAATGGTCTTTTCCTTTTAATTTTCAATTTAGAGATTTTAGATTTTTCCCCCAATATGTCCAGAAATTATTTATAATTTTAGTTCAATTTCAAAAAGACAATTAATCTGTTTTGTTAATTAATTAGGAGCTACCTTGTTCCAAGTTGTCATACATTTTAGTTTCTGCACAATGTATCTCTATTTTAGCATTCAAAAATATTTTTCCATTATGACCAAAAGGATTAACAAAAATGTTCAAAAATCATTTGATGAAAATTATTTATATCTAAAAGTAAGATCTTATAGTTATCCTGCACTCCTAGCTTGCCACTACAAATTCTAGTGGTTCCTGGCTGATCAATTGTTGATAACATCTTTGTTAAATGTTGCAGAAATTTATGGCTAGAGTTGCACAATTTGGGAAGATTTAATATTTTCCCCACGATAAAAAAGCAAATATTTTCTGTTTTAAATGCAAAGATGCATATGCACATATATATGCATAGTTTCATAAATATTGTAGGCAAGAATGAGTTCATTGGTACTGGACTTCAGTTAAAAAGAGTCTTTGTGATTCAGAAGAATTTTGATAGATTAATTTTAGATGTTACACGCCCACTTTTGCCCACTTTTTAAAAATTTTCCTAGGCTTTACTCAGGTTTGTAAACCAAGTACCATTGCAAGCAACAGTAATAAGACAACTGTTAAACGATGGGTCCAAAAGAGGGAAACAACCTCTAGTGAAACAGTAAGATATTACTTACTGTTGACTGACCTTTCCCTAATTTTGTATACTTTACAAGTAAACCACGGGGACAAGTGAGGTAGGAAGGTCCCTCTTCTGCATCCTTACAAAATGAGCTCCTTTTTAAACTGAAACAGCATTATTGATCAAAGCAAAGGGTAACACCATATGTAAAGAAGAAACAGCTGGCAGTCACCTTTCTGTCACTCACTTACACAGTTCCACACAGACCCACACTCATTAAAAACAGATCGGATCGGATTCCAGGTTCACCCTGCAAAATTAATGACAACCTTGCAATAAAGTAACAGCATGAATTTGAGCCTTGTAATACAACGTGATTACTAGCGTTTTTATTAGCTGGGTTTGAGCAGCAGGCAAGGCCGGCTGGTATTTGACACACAAACAGGGATGTTACCAGGTGCGCTGCTCTAGAGTGTCACATCAAAGTCACAGCCCCGCTGGCTTGGTTTACACCTGAGCCAATTAGCCTGGGAGATCAGAAGAGGCTGAAAAAGAATACGTCTTCTTATTTTTGTGCTGGAGAGAATCACTTGATCCCAAGTAAGACGATACAAGGGGAACAATGGTAGATAAAGTATGGCAAAGGAGGAAGCGGGCACGAGGCAGGGGAACCGGTGAGAGGCTGTGATAAGAGAACTATCATCAAATAAAAAGCAAAGTGGAAAGTAAAAGTGCCATATGCCTGTTCCTCTCTCAGTGTGTTTGTCAGTCTTTTGTTTGCAACAAAGAGGCTAATTGAAATGAAACAATCTCCAGCCTGTTTGCTGGCACATCAAATATGCCGTAAGATCTGCTGGTTCTTGCTTTTCCTGAATTATTGAAGAAGTATGGCTTCTAGAGAAAAGAAAATTGTGGAGGGATCTTCACAACACACTGCTTATTGAGGAGGGGAGATGGATTTTGCTTTTTTAAGTGATTGTTTCTGGTTTTCCCAGATTTCATTTAGAATAATGCAATAAAAGGCCTGTACAAAAGACGGAAAAACTTCAAATGCAGTGCTTAACTGGGATATTCCCATTCCAAGTTAAGTGTCTGAGCCTGAACCTTCAGATACTTTGAAATGACTTTAGCATGACAATCTGCGTCCTCTGTTTGTTCCTGCAGAAAAGCAGGTTGTCAGCTGTGAGCTTTGCCCTCTTTTAAATATGCAAACAATTTAAGAAAACAGAAATGAAAACAATTTCAAGGTTGCAAAAATCAAAAAGTATGATTTTTTTTTAACCAGTTTATTTGGCAGTGACATTCTCATTATATAAACATGAACAGCAAATGTTGCTGTATATTAAGGCAGATATAGAAAATACAGAATTTAAATAAAAAACTGACCTGGTTGAAGTTGAAAAGCTGAAATACTTGGAACAAGTGTTTGCAGATCCTGTGTTGTAGCATTCATTAAGTCATATTTTATTTTTTTCCCAAATCACTCAGAAAAAGAGATGGTAAAAAAGGCAGATATTCCCAGAACTATTTTATGTGAGAAAAATTAAGAAACTGTTAATTAAATTAAATTTGATCTCTATAGAGTCAAATTGTATCTCAATTGCAGGTGAATAACTTCACTTTCTCAAGAGATATCTACTGGAGTAGATCATCACATTTATTCCCAAAATGTCTTCTTTCCAGCATAGATTTTCAATATTTAATTACAGCTATTATTGAGACCAATTGAAGCAATCAGAATTTCAGTCCAAGAGACTCTCAAGGCAGGGCTGAGAAAGAAGTAGAGCAGCTTCTTCCTACCCCACGATAAGAGGGACAGCTGAATGTCTTTCATGAAGGGGCAGAGTTCTAGCTGGGCATTCTCTTTATTATGCAGTGGGAGATGACTTCGAGGAGCTGAGGCCCAGAGCAGCCACAAGACAAGGGATGCACTAACTCCAGAGACTCACAGTGCTCTCAGCAGATACTCCCACTTTGCTCTCAGAAAGGATGCACCCTTGTGCCAGGGTATATGGCACAGGACACAGTGTATACAGGGCAAAAAGTAGCCGCCTAGACACTGCTGGGACAGAAAAACTGTGGGATCTGACCTTCCCTGTGTTTGCTAACTCCCTCTCCACTCCTCCTCGAGTCACCTGAAGAGCAGCAGCAGCTCCTCGGACTCCTTGAGAAAGGCACTGCCTACAGTCCAGGCATGAGATCTGAGTTCTTAAGCTCTCTGACTTTTGGAAAGCTTTATAAAAGATGGGTGTTTTGCTATAGCCAGGATAGAGTGGATTACTGTGACTATGATTGTATATCACTAATGCCTCATTTTGTGTATCCTTCATTGCTTTGGCTAGGGATATGTTTAATAAAAAATTCAGCTTCAAGCACCAGGAAAATCCTTGTCAGTAGGTCACACCCCTAAAGTGACTCATCCTTGTGGGTGTGGAGTCCCCTACTGTAGCCACACCTACATGGAAGATTTGGTGAGCCACTGGAACATACAAATGAGGGGGCTTAAAAACGTGTATAGGAGCACAACTGTTCCATTAACATTAGTACAGACAACTGACTCTTATCTTAACAGACCTGGAGCTTCCTTGGAAGGATTCTAGTTCTTTCGGGATTATTTCCCTCCTTAAGGATTTGTGTCAAAAGCCTTTAGGGTTCTGTCTGAATAAGTTCTCAATATTTAATGGAAGGCTAAATCTAAGTGAAATTATTCTTTGGTGGCTCAAATTGCCACTCTTATACAAACTGCAAGTTGTAAGAAATTTGAACTCACTCCTTCTATTAATTTCAGACAATTGATATAATTTTAATCAAGAACTTAATCAACTCCTCTAGTATATAGAACTCTTCCCATAAGTGTGTGAAATCATGTCTCTTTTTTTACTGCTTGTGTTTTGTAAAGCACCTTTTGCATTTGAAAATTCTTGATTAGAAGCCTTTGAAAATAATTTATTATGATCTTGGCTCGAAGAAACAGAAAATAGGATAAAAAATTACAAGGATGAATTTTTCTTCACAGATTTTTAAAGTAAATATTTTTTTATATATATTTTGGAAATTTTGGGGTATTTCACTTCTCTTCCAACAAAATATTACTATCACACATGAATATGCACACTTGTGTTTCCCTCAAGCAAGTTTTTGTTCATTGGCCACAGTCATCCAAATATGACAGAGGAGTAGATTTGTTGGAGAGAATAACTCCTGCAAGCTTTGTCAAAATACATCGTTAGACATTTATTATTGTCCCCACTGAAGAAAAGGCTCACTTGGAGAGAATCCACACAGAATGGAATCCAGTAAAAACTCCCTCTGTGGGAAAACTTCAATCACATTTTCAATCAGAGACTACACCTTCCTAAATGCCAACTTCATCAATCTTTGGTATGAATCCATAGAAAATGAGTGTCCGTGCTTTTTATGCACAGAGAACTAATTCCATACCTTTATTTCTTCTACAGGCTGTTACTAAATTTCCTTGTTCTTTCAGCTTTTTAAATTGCATATAGAAGAAAAGGGTCAGAGGAGATGGGAGTCATGGGGAAAAACAAATTATGAAACAAAAAATCATGTTCTCCAAACATACTTTAGAATTGGAACTGCAAAAACTTCACCGGTAAAATGTAGACGTTTTCAACAATTTGAAGTTTGTGATTATTTTAATCGTAATTCAAAAATATCCAGGCAACTCCAAGAATATTTTGCTCTTGTTTCAATTGTAATGTTCACAGTATCTTTTTTTTAGCCTGCTCCATTCTACTGAAACAATTTAATTTCTTTGCACTGACAAGTTTTTCTAGAGTTATTACCGTTATGTTAAAATTGAGTCTTTGCTGATTATGGAAACTTATGATGTTTTAAATTAATTCACTTTTTATGTATCAACATATGCTATAGAATATTTTTTAAATTGAAGAAAAATATTATATGCTTTGTACTACTGCTCAAATACATTTTTTTCCAATATCATCTAAATGAAGAGAGAATGTAAACAGCAAGAACAGGTTGGCTGGAGTCAGAACCCTCCCAACAAATCAATTAATGCTCCTCTACTCCCCTTAATGCTTTTAAATTAGATTAACAGAATGCTGACCCTCCTTTAATAAAGTCTAGTTTCGCCCTGTGGTGTGCATTTAGATACTAATATCAAAGAAACAAGTCTGACAAAGGGAGGATAAAACTTACCAGTAGGCCCTGGTTCCCTGCTATTAGGATAATTGCTCAGCTGTAGAGTTGTTAAATTATGTTAAATATGCAGACATTTTTTCCTTTTACTGACTGCACATAGGAAGAACTCCCAGAAAACTTTTTGTATTCTCTGAGTGCCCCATTTTAAAGAACTTGAAGTTGGAACCAAACAACAAACAGTATATTTTCAGTGTATATGAAATAATAGGAAAAAACCACTATATGCAGCCAGTTGTCTATTGTAACTATTTCTAAACTGCCATCTTTCAAAGGACGTCAAAAACCTCAGAAGCTGAAATAACATAAAAAAAGACCCAGCAAACAGCTCAAAATAAGCAGCTGCAATCTATATGTATATATATATATGTCTATGTGACGACACCATTCATAGTATGTACAACATAAAGCACAATGGATTAAATTTCTGAAAACAATGTGCTGAGATTGGAAAAAAGACAGTATAGAAGTAAAGTGCCAAATCCAGGAACTCAAGAACTGCATATTGCTAACAGTATTTTATCATCTCCACAAGCATGTAAATAAACCAGTAATTTCTTCACCTGCTTTGTGATTGCATTTTCCCCTAAAACATTCTTCCAGCACAAACTGGGACTTTGTTCACTGAACTGAATTTGTGCCCAGGTCAGTGGAGTCTCTGCCACTCTCTTTCTATGCAGTTTTGTTTTTTTTTTTTTCCTTGGTGTAAGCCTTCTCTCTAGAATTGACTTATTTATGATGATCAGGAGGTTTTGGTGAAAAATCTACCCTCTCCTCAACTGTTTGCAGAGGGAACTAGGGAGAATATAAAAATTCTAGCCCCAAGTTTCTTCTCATATTTTCAAAACTATGGTAAATGAGCTAAGTGATAGATTTCATTTGTGACTTAGAGCGAACAGTGATTATAAGAGCTATGCAGTCCAGACTTATGTGCACAGAAAGATTTGGGGATTTGTTCAATGTTTTTTTCTGGTTTGGAGATCTAATTTACATGAACAAATGAGGCTTTCACTTGAAAAAATCAAGACAGAGAAAAAAATGTACTGGTGAAATAGAAGCTCTGCATACTCAACTTAGGTTGGTATGTTTTTCGCATCACTGAAAAGACAGTTCAAAATGGTGGCTTTAAACAGATGTTTCTATCCACTGTCCCACACCTTTAAAAATAACTGACTGGTAGGCAGCCTCAAGCTATTTGTCATACAAAGGCACTGATGAAAGGGACCACAAAGCAGTAGAGCTCCCCCAAATTCCTCTAATGGCTCTCAGAGAGTTCCCTGCTATTAACACTACTACTGGCTGCCTGCTGAGATAAAGATAGAGGACCATTAACCCCATATACTCCCAGCCTGGATTCCTCTCAACCAACTTTGAATGTTTAATGACTGGGCCCCAGTTAGGAATCTCATCAACCATGCTTCCCCTACAGTCAGTAGATAGACATGATTACCTTTCTGAAAATTAATTACACCTTAAGTGGGCTCAAACACAGCTAGAAGGCTGAGTCCAGTCTCCCTGAGCCAGGGGAGCCAAGGAGCCTGGACTGTGCTCATTACTGTAGACAGGACCCAGCGTCATTCTGCCACCACAGGAACTCACCGTGCTGCAGCCTTTAGTGCCTTCTGCTGCTGTCTTCTTCTTTGCTGACTTCAACACAAGTTTTCCTTCTCTCTGAAGCTTCATACATCCTCCCTCACTGGAAGTTCCCTCCATGACCCAAGTATCACCTGTTCTTCACAAAGCTGTCCCTTATTGCTGTTTTAGTGTGACTTTATTTTCCCCTTTGTTTTATTTTCCCCTTTATTTTCTCCCATTTTCAGCCACATGCAGATCCCTTCAGACCAGCATTGACTGTTCCCTGCTGGGTGCTGCTGTCAGCCCCCCAGTGAGCATATCTTGCTTGAACCTTCTTCATTGTTCTTTGGGGGCTTCAGACAATCTCCACTGACTAGGTTTGAGGACTTTCAGGAAAGTTTAATGTCACACTGCTGAGTGTGACATGCTGAGCTGTTCTATTAATTACTTGGCTCCTTCTTCTCTGTGCAGCACTTAGAGAAACATGCTGCCCATTTCTGAATTCATGACCAGGTCGTTTAAGACTGTTGCCTCATACTGCCTGTGGCATATCTATATCTGCACACCCTGACTACAAATTGATTAGATCCTTGCACTATTAGCTATGTGCAAGGCTAAGTTAACTTGATGATGATGGTCAATGTTGTTCTCAAAAAGAGTACAATGAGAGAATTATTCCAGTGAAATATGTCAGACAGTATCTCAATAAGCACCCTGCATGGCCTCCTTAAGCAATCTATGAAAGATGCTGAAAAGATGGAATGCTAATTGTTGGATAGGTTTTAAACAGTCATACATAAACTTACTGTCATCAGGCTCTGAAACCAGCACTGGGAGGATTTGTTGTTCCTTTCTCTGAGCTAAGAGTAAAGTAATTTTCACTTGTAAAATGGTATCACACTGTATCAGTAATTATGTAGGATCTCTCGGAAGATAATGGCATACATTGAGGTATGCTGAGGAAAAAAAAGAAAGAGCTTCCACTATGTGTTCTGATGCAATATCTTAGCCCTATGTCAAAAATTTTTGGAAAACCAACCCTAAGCAAAGAATTTATCTAAGCCACTTCATTAGCTATGGAGACTAAAAGTGAAGATGAATTTGAATATTCTCCTGATGTCCTTGAATCGTGGTCTTCCCTTTAGGGTTTTCTGTGTTACAGAGTGAAATGTGGTTAACACAGTCGCTAATGCACTTGACTTCCTCATTCCCCTCTGGAACATATTTTACTTCAACAGATGTTTTCAAAATAATTAAATGGTGGTGAGCATGCATTATTGACAATGTCTGATGCCACACTAATGCACTCCACGTTTAAACATTTGTCACCAGCAGGGCTGTGTGTTCTGGAATGTTGTGCTCTTTATAAATAACTTCTGTAAAGTATCTGGATTGTAAATGGGAAAAAATAGGGAAATTCTTCTACCTGCTAAATAAAGCATAAATGCAATTGTCATTCTGTAGCCATGGCAACAGAAGTTTGGCTGTTATCATTTGTATGTTGCTCTTCAAAGTAGAAGGCAAAGCACCTCAAAGATCCTCTCTTCAGCCACTATGAATGAAGGTATTTAGAGACAGAATTGTGAAAGGAAAAGTATGGTTTTGTAAAAAGTTATAAAATCATTGCTAAAATTTTCTGGTGAAGTGCTACCTATTGATGGAAAAATGCATGATTGATATGAATTGAATGGTATTATATCTTGTCCAAATACATTTACAATAAAAACAATTTTTTTTCTTCTTATTTACGTATACAAGAAAGGGAAGGAAAATGAAAGCTATCCAGTCTTTGCCATTACATTATTAGTTTCTCTAAAAGCTGAGAAAATATCATTACCATGCCATAACAAAATTATATTAGGTGTCCAAGCTAAAATAAAGTTAGACTTTTTCTCATATTAGAATTTAATGATATTATTATAATTAAACTTCTCATTAATTTTTTTCATGCTGTCTGTTGAGTTGCTGTCCCCTGCAGATTTGGAATGAAATGATCATATAATTACAGCAGTCCATTTTTAAATGAGGATATTTGGAGGTTTGCACCTAGGGTTTTCTGAAATTATAAATCCTGAGTAGAATTACAAGAATAATTCTCTTTTGTTGAACCTTATAATTAGAAAGAAGTGGAGAAATAAAGTTATACTTAGAATTCATGGATAAAAGTGTTTGATACCCAAATAGAAGTGCAATGAGAGTGAAAATACATTTGTAGATATTCACAGGAACATTAGGCACAACTAGTAATGATACTTCCTGCTTTTAATATTGCAAAAGCTAAACACTCGAAATTATCAAATGTTCCCATCTCTATCATGTCTCTAAGTGAACCTCTGAGGTTACAATATTCTTGGGATTTTAAAATTTTTCTTGTGGTTCTTGTGGTTATGATTCTGCTGCAGTTAATATGTGAGAAGATGTTGCAGCCGGGAGGCCTGGTAGGCTTCTGTGGCGGTCAGTTGCTTAAGGGCAGAAATGCCTAGTCATGGTGACTAGGCCAAAATAACCCTTCTCCCGCGCTTGGACCCTCGCTTATCTCCCTGTAAGACAATAGGTCACTTTGTACCCCGAACCATACCATTTGACACCTTTTCAAAACCTCTGTACCCTATAAAAACCCCACTTTCCCCCAGCTCAGTAGAAGCCGCTGTCCCTGGAACCCTTCACGGAAGAAGCTAATAAAGATTCATCTGTGGAACTCCATACGGCTCTTCTCCTCTCTCTCCCTGCGTCTGCCAAGGCACCTTAGCAAGCTTATGAGCTGAGAATCACTGCAAAAGAGCTGATCACTGCTAAGAGCTGAATATCACTATAACTAAGCTTGCTAAGTGTTGCCTGTGCCCGAGAGCTTTGCCGGAGTTGCTTAGACAGGGGAGTACGTAAGTGCACCCCTAACCAGGACCAACAAAAGCAGCCGAGACACCGACTGAAGCTACCAAAGAAAAACAAAAAGAAGAGAACAATATTTAAAAAGTAAGATACCAAAGAGAGAGAGTAGGAGTATTTGTCAATAATTATTATGTAAGGCTAATAGATAACAAATAATGTATTTTTCTGTTAGGCGTATATATTAAAGTACTGTTCCCCTGTATATATGCACTATGAATCACCCAGAAGCAGAAGAAATTAAAAATTAAGTACTTGGACAAAGCAAATGAACTCTATAATCTGCCTCAGATGACAGTAAGATAAAACTCCAAATTAATATTTTCCTGAGAAACTACAGAAAACAAAAGGGAAACATCGATTCTCTTGGCTTAAAATGATGCATTTTTATGACACTCTTGAAGAAAACAGTCAGTGCTGGAGGAATGTGTTCAAAGCATCATCATACTAACAACTATCATAATATACTAATGATTCTTAATTAAAAAGTAGTCTATATGAAATTCACACAGGCCATATTAGACTTCAATCAGTACCTAGATTATATAAAAACCTATAGGAAGATAATAATTAATATAAGCTGATACAGAAAAGTTTTTTAAAGTGACAGGAGTATAAGTCAACAGTTTCTTTTCCAGTCACCTCTGAAAATAACAACAGTATTCATGTTGATTTCAGAAGAAAATTCAGAGAAGATTCTTTCCCTAAGAAGCAGATTAAGTCAGCTCAGGTTCATTTATAAAATAAAAAACTGGTGAAAACAATGAGGAAGCAGGAAATATGCAGGAACAGCTTAAAAGAGCCATGAAGGAATTAGGACAAAACACCACTGCGGTGTCTGAAAATAAATGAAAATAACATTGTTAATCAGAAGGTCTTTGAAGAGGAACTGGAAGTAAAAATACAACTTATAAACAACATAAAAAACCTGAATGTGTAACAGTATCTGAGGAGGAGGGATGGTTGTGGCAGAAGCATGCATTGTATTATGACTGTGCCTCACATCCCACTGGGAAAGGGTTAAGAGTATTTGTGGGTATGTTTCATCTCAGTGAGGGACAGGGTTAGACAGTCATAGGTGTGTGATGTGATCTGTGTACAGCAAACTCAAATACATTTCAGGTTTAGAGTTTAGAAAACTTATCAGTTGCATGTCAAAGTTCAAAATTCATGGAAATTTCTGTTCTCTGCGCTTCAAGATTCATGCCAAAGTTTTGAAACGTAGAGAACAGAAAACATACACACCCACACAAAATTTAATAAAAGGCACAAAGTATTTTCCAACTTTGCCTTTTTCATCAAAAAGTCCTTTCTTCAGACAGAAGACTCCAGGTCAATTTTTCATGTCAAGCTATCCTTCTTAGTGGGACGAAAAGGTTATTACTGTCATTCAGTTCTAAATGTGACAAAATACACCAAATCCCAAAAGAGAAAAAGGAGCGCAAACATCAGGAATATGTGTTTTTGTTGACATCCCAGAACACAGGGAAGCTGAGCAGTCAGATGGATGCCTTTCGCTGAGCAGGTCAGCGATGCACCTGATTTGCTGTGCCCTGGCTCACTTCACTAGGCTGGGTCATTCTGTATTCAGGTTGAGGCAGAACAGATTGAAGCAGCATCAGAGAGCTGGTGTCCTTTGACACAGGAGGTCTCTGGATTAGGTGACGAGAAAAGAATCAGATGGAGAAGTCACCAAAACATTAAAGGGAAAGAAAAGGTGTGCAGAAGAGTCTTGGTAGTTTTTCAGGCTAGTTCAGTGATGGAGGAGATGCTTTAAAAACATTGAGCAGTCAGTGTCATAAACAAAAAGGCAGGTGCCATAATGAAGCAGAAACCCATAGATTTTCTCTTTTCTTTTGATTTTTTTCTTTTCCTAAGAATTCTTGAACAGCAATAAAAACCAAAAAAATCCAGACAGAAATAGACAACAAAACATTGAGAATTCATCTTACCATAACAAGCTATTTTTCATTTGCACTTTTTAATCCCACATTCCTGGGCTTATAAGAGAAAATCTCAATAAAGCAGCGAGGTTACACACCTAATAGACCTCCTTATATATTTTTTTTCCATTTAGTATTTTAATCTTTTTCTTCTGTCATATCTTTTGTATGGTTTTACTTACAACTGAGGTAGGACTTCTAGGCATGTATTAATAGAAGGAAGAATTTCAAGTGCATGTCAGGTTCTCCACTCTTCAAGTACATAGATGAAGATGAATTGATAAATTGATACACACACATCAGTGTTGCAATTCCAGGTGTATGAGAGGTATGTAGAGACACAATAAGGGGGAGATGGAAAAGTGTCAAATCTTATACAACAAGTTGAACTCCTTCTGTCCCAGTAGAGTTACACAGGAATGGTTTCCAGGGAGAGTTACACTTCTTCCTGAGGCTATATACAGACTGTGATTTTATTTGCTTCTCTGTGTCAGAAGTAAAGGATGTTTGTATTTGCATATTATAATGCACATTTTCTTCTTTTTTTTTATTTCAGGCTTTCATTGCAATATTGATTTAAAGTAGTCAAAAATTCATTTATGAATAAAGCTTACATCTTTATTTGAAAAGACCAGGAGGCCTTTTTATAAAGAAAAATTAATTTCACAAGAAAAAGGCTAAAAGATGGGTCAGTCAATAAAAATTCTATGTTTTCTCTCGAATTCTTTGTTCTTATATCTTAATCATATCCAGCATAGCACACAGTTTTCTCCTACTGGTTTGTAAAGCAGGCTTATAATTAATTTATAAGCACTTCTAATTAGTAGAGACAAGCAAGCATTGAAAACCCCACATGATGAGAAGGCTCCCCTTTAAAAAACTCCAAGTTCTCCAACATACTTCTCTAGCAAAAGCTAATTAAAATCACAGTCCACTTGAAAGTTGCAGATAAAAATAAACAGTGACAAAAGCTAGAAACAAAATGTTAGATAATTAGCTTCTGAGTCTTGCCAGACCTCAGAGCACCAGAGATATTTCTGATGCATTGCAAAAGGTCTGGCAGGCTGGTCTTACCCTGCTCCTGCTGACCTCGGTGGGATTCCCCTCTGTTGTCATCTGCAGCAGGTGGCTGGGCTGGACCCCTCAGGGGTGCAGGGCTGGTTTCCCCGCCAAGGGGGCTGGAGGGAGCACATCCACCTGGGAAAAGCAGCAGGACTGTGGATGTGTCACAGACCTGCTGAGCAGAGCTGCACTATGTGACCCCTTCACCTCTGCCTGTGTGGGTGCCAGAGCTGGCACACACCACTGGTGCCAAATGCAGCTGCCATTTGTTTATGAGGGAGGTGCAGGGTAGGTGAGAAAGGACTGTTGATCTTCAAGTGAAGACATCCTGACATTGCTGCTGATGGCTAAAATGCTAATCAGCTGTCACAGGGCTGAAGGAGAACTTTCTCAGCAACACTGAATCATTAGAGATGGTGTACGAGGAGGTCAAGTTGGCGCTAAGCAAGCAGAATAAAACGACTGCTCTAAATATGAACAAAATGAAAAGGAAGAGAGGGGCTGCAACAACCTGAACTAACTGCCAGCGGACAATGTTGTGCCATTCCATTCAACTAAGACTCAAGGCATCCTCAATTCAATGAGCTGCTAATGTGAGATGTAAATGTGAATATACTTATAACACCATTCTTCAGTTTGCCTTTCTGTATTGGTTTTAAACTCTGATACCTTCACGTGACATGTTCAGGTTTTGGCAGTTTTTTCCTCCATGACAAAAAAATCTTTTAATGTTTGCACTTTTATGGACAGATGCTTAGATTCTGACACTCTCAAGAGGGTTTAGGAGATGGGGCTTCTAGCAAACACTTGTGAAAAATCTTACAAGAATTGACTTTTACATGCAAAACTCCACTTTAATGTTTACCTAATTTGTTACTATTTCATATATCTCACACATTTTTAGTGGTTTCTAATGTTCTTGGTCTCAGTAGTATAAAGGCAATATCCATGGTTTACCTCCCCTAACTAATCCAGAAAAATACCAGATTTAGGATGTTTATAACTCTAATTTTCGATATTTCTTTTTTTCTTTTTTGCCTCTCAGGTTTTTGGTTTTTTTTCATTTAGTAGTACCATCAGATGATGTCTTTTTGAAGAAAGTTAAGGTGAGGTGCTGGCAAAAATTCTGAGAAATCCTCCTCATGAAAAGAAAAATATTTTGCAGGTTTGTTTGACCTTTTCCTGGTTTCCAGAGGAATAAAAGTACTAGTGATGGTATAACATAAAAAGTTCAGACCTTCTTTTCAGAGCAACCTACTCTGTCTTTCAAGTTAGCATAAGGTTGCAATAAAGTCATTATATGTGTGTGTGTGTGTGGGTGAGAGAGACTATACGTCAATTAATAGATTTGATGCCAATTTTAATAATAATACCAAAGTCCTTTAGAAATATATTTAAAGAAAAGGAATATGATCTCTGAGAAGTGTTTTCTTTTTCTGTGATGTTCAGCACTTTCACAACCTGACTATGGTTGGGGGTCAGGTATTCATGTAAGAGTAAGAAGATGAGATTCCCTTTTCCCCCAGTTTTACTGGTCAAGCCAGATGGCTTCACACACTGTGGGGCTACCACTCTCACAAAGTAGTTTAAGAGGTTTGACCACTCTATGGAACACCATTATAACAAACCCAAATGCACACTGGTGTGTTCCATCTGGGTATTCATTGGATCAGAGAATGGTTTGGTTTGGAAGGGACCATAAAGGGCATCTGGGTACAATCCCACTGGCATGGGCAGGGGCATTTTCCACTACACCAGGCTGCACAAAGCCCCATCCTGTCCGGCCCTGAATATTTCCAGGGATGAGGCATTCACAACTTCTCTACAGCAACCTTAGCTCTTTCACAGATCCTTTATTTTCTGAGTGTAATAATGTCACTTGGTCATGAAAAAATAAAATGTTTTATTTCTGTTTGGTTGACAGGTAGGAGTTTTGTTGATCTAAAAAGAGAATTTTGTTGATCTAAAAGAGAATTCAGCTAAACCAGCTAAAGGATTGCATGGATATTTTCACTAATTTTAAAAAAGACATATATGTGCTTTCAAATCACTTCTTGAACAACAAAATCAATATTGAAAAAAATGTCCTCACAAGTAATTTAAGAAAAAATAAAACATTAGTACTGTGTTTTAATTAGTCACTTACTTATATGTAAAAACACACCTTTAGATGAAGTCTTAGAGGCTCCTATGTATACAATTTTCACTAGTAAAGAAAAATGCCAAAAGAACCTCTTCTCTAATAGAAAACTAGTTGACCTTCTTTGAGGAAGATTCTTTATTCTGTTTTGAAAACCCAGTCTCCTGAGATAGTGTCTTCTCAATATTCTTATCCTTTGATCATCATCTGCCCAAGCAGAAACTGGTGCAGCTGTATTGAAATAAAGACTTATTTAGTTCCTTGAGAACTGATAGTTATACTAGCACTCATGGTGGTTTACCATGCTTCCTGCAATGATCATCTTGAGACTGTAACACATTCATAGTCATTATTTAATTTTGAAAATAGTACAGATTTTTTTCGTATTTTCCTAAAATATGGATGATAAAGCACTTACGAAAACCTCCAGTCTTTATCTAACTGATTTGCAAAGCCAACCACACTATTTTTAATCTGTGAAAATGTTTAAAACAAATTATTTTTAAGCAATCTATTAAAAAGGAAAATCATCTCAGTATTTCAGTTCTTAGTTTAAACTGTTGTTCTCCCAGTATGTGCAGAAAGCTTCTCTTGCCATGATCACCACTACTGCCTCTATGATGTCAAAACCAAAGCACAGAACTCAATTTCTAAAACATTAAATAATTAAGGAAATTATCTAGTTAATTCATATGATGTTATCTATAGAAATAGAAAAGGTCTTCACCATTAGCTTCAGAAGAAAGAAGACCACTACTGCACCGAGATGGCAAGTGATTTTTGATCATAGTTGAAACTACAAAACATGTTTGATAATTCAGCTTGTTAGGTGTGTCTTTTGTAGCCGCTTTATGATGTTGCATAGCATTCCTAAAAGTGTGTTATCTAGTAGTTATCCATGAGGAAGCCATAGGTGCAACAGAAAAAAAATATGCATCCTCTTCTTTCTCCTCTTCAGAGAAGAAATGATGAGACAATGTGAGAAACGTGAGAAGTAATGCATAATATGCCTCCTGAAGAACTGCAGCAATGAATCCTAAAATTAACATCTTGGGATTGCTCTCCTTGCTGTATTAGTAAAGAGGCACCAATTGAGAGAATTTTGCTGGCTGTCTCTGCCATTTTAATAGCAAAACTTCCTATAGTTCAATTATCTGCAATAGCCTGCCATGATATCGCTGAGAATTAAATTGCCATTGTTCCTGCCAAACAAGAGCTTTTCCTGTGGACTGGTGGGAGGGCTCTTTAATGAACATTTATGAGCCCGTCCGCTGGAGCGGCCCCTTTCCCCGGAGCGGCCAGGCTGCCGGGGAGGGCTCCCCGAGAGGCCTTCTACCTGAGTGCACTTTGCCAGATTGATGAGCCTCCTTCCGACAGCTGACTTTTCATGTAGAGAATTTGTTTGGCATGCGCAAGCTGCTTACATCAATATATTATTAAAAGGGGAGGAGGGAAGGGGTTGCCGACACTAACTTGTAGCCCCGCTGCAGATTTTCTAGCTGGGTTTCTGTATACATCTTTTAATCTTGCATTTCTTCCTTATTTTTTCTCCCCCCCAGAGAAGCCATTTAGCAGTGCAGTGGCATTTTTCCACTTCCCAAACACACATTTGTTCCTCCACAGCTGCCGCGCCCCTCTCATTCTAAGCAGCCCTTTTTTCCCCCTAAATTCTCAATGGTCCTCAGTACAAACATGAATAGAAAGGTTACTCAGCGGGTTTGCATAGTAAACACAAATGGATATTGTTCTTGACATCTTGTGAACTTGTCTCTCTCCCTTGTATCTTGAGAGAACATAGGACCTTCTGGGCCTGTACGAGCCTTGCTGCATTTTTAATGATAGTCCCTGAAATGCAGGGGAGAAAGATGTTGTCACCTCGGCATATTTTATCCCTGATCAAACATTAGTTGGCAGCTGTTCTAAACTTGTAACGCTGTCTCATCTATGCCGGCTGCTGGTTTGGTGGCAAGAGTGCAAAATCTCACCCAGCTTCCTTTTCACATCTCTCTCTGGCCCCCTTACCCGTGCCTTGGAGCTCTGCTCTACTCTCTAGCAACACAAAATCATGTCCAGCAAGTTCCAATGCACAGAGGAGAGAGTTAGCAAGGACATACTCATTTTATGAAGTAATCCTTACAAAATCAGGGTAAACATGCCAAGACATTAAAACATTTATAAATACTGAATGTATTTTCATAGGCAGAGACAACAGCAGACATGAAGACAGGTTCAGTGTGTTACATATGAGCATTTGATCTTTGATTTTGGGGTTTTTTTTCCTTCCCTCACTGGTCCATTTGGTCTAAATATTGTTATTTTAGCTCTCAGGGAGGGGGGGTTGTTTGTTTGTTTGTTTTCTTGTTAAAGACCATAATAGTTGTTTCTGAGAAAGTATTCACTGGTAAGGAATCAACAATATGAGGGATTCTGGCAGGTGTTTACAATCTTCTATTAAAAAATAATTGCTTAAGCCATCACCATCACTGCAGACTGACAAAATTATTTTGAAGGTTTTGAAAAAGTGTAATTTCTGTTTCGCCAGTGATTTTTCATGATCTGAAGGTCTTCATTATTAAGCTGGAGCCACATAATTTGAAAGTGGTGCTTGTTAATATTTGAGTGTCATTCAGCAATTCTGCACTTGGAGGGAGAAGATGAATGTTTTTTTAAATGGTATTTCTCAAGTCAGTGTGAGAAGTAGGATTTATGGAAGCAATCTTTAATCCTCTCGTTACTATTCTAGATTAGAAAAGGGAATATAAAAACTCAGAAATTCCATTTAAAATATATGACATTGACAAAGAATTACATAACACAGCTTTTCCATTTGAAGACCCTTTAGGACATAATCATGCAATTTTTTTCCCTTGATCCCAAACAAGTAGCACTTGTTCTGCTGTTAGAGACCTTGCTTCGTTATCATCTTTGGAAATGCCCAAGTGGCTTTAGAGCATTACACCTACATCTTCTACAACATGTTACCAGTGGGCACTGATTACAAAGAGTAAATGTCTGTTTTAACAAGTTAAATGCAACTGTTTGTCAACGTGGCCAATGGACATAAATCCATTTTTTCTTCAAGAATATTCAGTACAGATGAGATTGCTGAAGACACCTTAAAGACCCTGATACAACTGTAATCTTCTTTCTTAAAATATCAAGATGTTGTAGAAAAATAATTTTCCTGCACAGACCAATGAAATGTTACGCAACTCTAGAAACCCAGGGAGGATACTCTGAGATTATGAATTGCTTTGGCTAAAATTTAAGTCATTTTGAGTATTATGCTCTTTTCTCCTTACTGCATTGGGGGGAGGTAATGGGGTGGGGGAAAGACTTTGCAGTACTTGAAAAGGTAAAGAAGGGCAACAAGGCTAATCCAGGATTAAAGAAAATGAGCTCTGAGGACAGTCAGAGATATCTTTAAACCATATGGCCCAGAGGAAAGATATTTAAAGTGGGGATCTCTTGGAAGTGTACACACTGCCAAAACTCAGGTTATTTTTTTTCTGGATTTGTACATAGGCAAGACATATATAAATGCAAATAGGAAAAAGGTAGTTAAGGGGATCACAAAAATATAGTATGCCTGAGATCACAAATACTGCACTGAAAAATAAACTGAAGTACGGTGCTCAGAAAAGGTGTTTGCTGAAGAAAGCCAGGCCAGAGCTATAAAAATCTGACAAACAACAAAACACTCCCTCAGACTTGTTTCTCAAATACTGTGAAATCATCATGATTTTATTTACAAGATCATGGCAAAATCTTCTTACGAGATACTGTAGACAGAATTTGATTTTCACTCTGAAAGGAAGGATGTTATAAATTAATTGCGAATAAGATTTAACTTGACTTAACTGGCAAATGAATTATGAAAATATTTTTCCCCTACTGAAGTTTTGTTTTCCAACAAACAAGCACTCACTGTTTTGTCCATACTCTGTTTCATCTCTGCTCTCTTTCACTAAAACAATAATGCCAGCTACAAGGAAACCTTGCATGAATGTTTTTTTCCCAAGCCTTCCAAGCAGATATTGCCAGAGAAATGTCAAGGAAAGTGCCATTTCCGAGTTTACAGTTGCAAAGGTTCTTTTCAGGGAAAGGGAATAAGAATCAGAGGAGTTTGTGGGCAGATCTCCTTTCACATACTGTATGATTAGTTGCAGTGGAACAGCAAGAAGAGGAAAAAAAAAGCCTTCTCTATACAGTGTCAGGGAATAAAGGGAATCCAAGATGAGCTAACAGACTATTTTGTCACAGAATTTCTGAATAAAGTGAAGTCATGTGAACTTGAACAGTTAACAGATGGATTAGAGACCCAATTATCTGTGGTACTGTATATGAACTCCAACAAAGTTGCTGTGAAAGAGGCAGACTGTCCCCTAGCAGATCTGCCTCAAGACTGGCAAAATGGGTCACTGGTCTTTATTGGAGCCCTGGGACACAAATGGCACAGTACTTGTTGCTCCAGTGGTAATTCTGGTGATAATAAAATGAGCTTTTGAAAAGCTGTTCAAAAGACTCTGTTTCCCTTTGACTGACTGATCTCAGACTGATTACAGCACAACCATTTCATAGAGAAGGTTTGAATTAGATGAGGTTACAATCCAATTCAGTCAGGTCTCATGCCTGCTCATCCATCTGACTCCTCAGAAGCCTGAGTGGCAGCCTGATGAAGGATCTGCAGCCTAAATTCCCAGGCTCTTCAGCTCCTACACAGTTTGATAAGTGATTTCACATCACGATACACTCAAAAATTTCCAGAACTACCAAGGAGATGGCACTGGGACTCTCAAAACTTCTTCTTCATCATTACTACTTTCCCAAGTTGTGTAAAACACTCTGAAAATAAATTCCAGGTTTGGAGCGGTAGTTCTGCACATGAACTGTCATGAAAAACTACTCATACATGAGAACCTGGTTTGTGTAAACAAGCCTACAAGAAATTTTAGGGGAAAAAAACCAAAACCCCATTTGTTTCAAAGCTACTGAAATGTTCTACTTTAATATTTTGATGTAACTAGGCAGATGAGGGCAATTAATGAGCATCTGAATTTAAACAAGATTTGGAATTCAGACTGAAATAGGAATGTCAGTACTAAAATAAATCATAGACTTTTTTTTTTTTTGGTTGCAATTAAGTAACTTCATGAAAATTATCAGGTATTTAGACTATTAATTTTTAAGTTTCACATAGACACAGTACTGTACACATCCTCAACTGGCTAACGTGCCACAAATGAACAAACCACACTCTCAGGGGGGTAGGCAGAGTGGCTGGACAGTTTTGCTGCCAGGCCTTGGTCATGCTGGAGGTCAGACACACTCTGGACTCAACAGCAACACAACTGATGGAGTGCCAGAGCAAGGGATGAGGCACAACAACCTGAGAACTCCCTTCCTGGGTTGACTCCTACCTGCCAATAAACACTAGAGTCCTAAAAAATAACACCCTTTTCCTGACAAAGGGCAAGGGTGGATTTCAGATTTTGTTGCCTCTTTTGCAGGGAAATAAAAATACAGGCCATAAAAATAAAAACAGGCAAAGTTTTTGTAAACATTGCTGTGAGCAGTGACCAGAATCATCTATATATATATTTTCATATCTTCAAATCAAAGCTGTCTACTTTGCTGGAACCTGTGGATTCTGTATTGGGCAGCTCCATCAGATAACAACACCCTGCGATAAAAGCAGAGCAGACTAGAAACAACACTGCTTCTTGCTTCAAACCCAGTGAGTTTGAAGAGAATCAAGAGGAGCAGAGTAAGAGGGGGCTTGCTTAGAAAGTCACACTGTAAATTCTAGTCCAGTCTCACTGGTCACACTAGGAAAATAAATTTGCCATTCAGCGTGTTTGAGAAAAGCTCTGCCTAGCCCCAACTCGCAGCTGAGGAGACTGAAGAGGAGTCAGGGGACACTATCTCTTTGTGACATGATGGCTGACTCTGATAATTTGATGGCTACTCCCAGGTCTAGGAATCATGGCAGCTGATCCAGATACATCATAAAATGTGCAATACATAACACAACAGATCAAGATAAAAGCTTTCTCTAGTGGACAAAATACTCGGGCTATCACTACACTGATGTCAGGTTAAAGTGTGTGTCGAACATGAAACATTGTTCAATGTAGCACATCAAGGCTGAGCAGAGGAAAAATCTTTATCCTAGATTTCCTTTTCCTTCTTCTTCCTTTTCCTCCCTTTTTAAAGCTGGTACCATGATGCAAAATCTCAGAAACTTTTTCCTCACTGACTAGAAAATGCTTGCAAATTCCAGACCACAAATCCAACATGTTTTAATCAAATAGGTTGCTTGAACATGTCAGTTCTTGGGTTCAGGGATTTTTTTGATCAAGAAAACTGAATTCTTTCCTCCAAATTAATACATTTTAGACAGATGGGTACCATGTCTGACCGCGTTCTCCACTTCTACTGCAAAGCCAAAAACTTCAGCAGTGACAGCTGTGGAAAGAAGAATGAAAACAAAGTTCTTTTGCTACATGAGGTCTTAATCATGAGCCCCCAGTAGGCTTTTCCCTCAGCTGTGGTTAAAAGGCCTAAAGGACAGAATTAGGTGTCACATCCTGTAAACAGGCAGGTCCTTTCAGTATGATCAGTTTCCTCTGATCACCCTGCAGTATTTACCTTCCACAGCATCTTGTCTAACTGAGGCCGTAGACTTCTTTAAGTTGCTCATCTGTCAGAACATAAGTACCAGATCAGATAAAGCAAAAAATAAACTCCTTAAACCACTGTCAGCTCAAACTTTTGTCTAGTTTGTAGTAGGCAAAGGCAGCAATCCTTCCTTATCAGAGCAGTGATTTTTATCCCTGACCAACCTCTGTCCTTGCGTCATTGTACTCACCAAATTCCTAAAAGACACCTAAACATAACAGTAGATACCAGTGAGTAGGATGCATGTCCTGGTTCCACTGAAGTTTTGTGCAGCTTGAATCTCAGCATTTCCTGATGCTTCTGAGTGGGAGTGACTCTTCTCCCAGTTCAGCAGCTTCTCTGAATCCACTTTCTTATGAAGTTGTCCTCACACGTTTTATAGGCATGTGAGGAGTCTGGCAGCAAAATGGGCACTCTTAGGCAGAACACAGAACACACCAGAGTCAGTCTCCAGGTTGCTCCTACCTGCCTTCTGCATGCCCTACCCTGCACTTCAAAATGGCCACTAATAATGCAGTTCTTGTTAATTAGGGATACATCTTATCCTGTTTTAACTTACATCGGCATTATGCATTTCTAAAAAATGCAGGTACACTTCCGTTTGGGTCTTCTAGAAGAGTTTCTTTTCAACTTTTCTCTCAATTTATGGGATTAATTAAATTTAATGGGATTAATTTTCTCCATCCATCGCTCCTTTTATTTCATTGCGTGGGTCTTAATCTATAGGTACACATTACTAAATAAGATAGAAAAAATAATTTAATGTGATCTCAATTAAGAGTGGCTGATTGTACAAGTTATGCAGTGGGACTCATCATCATAGCAGGCAGGAGGAAGAATTTTCTGTCCTCTTCAAATAGCCATAAGAATGTTAATTCCTATTCTTGCCTTTTCTCTCTCTCTTTTTTTTTTTTTTTCTTTTTTTTTTTGTCTTTTTGGTAAGGATTGGGGAGGAAAGGATCTTATGCATAATTTAATTGCTTTGTCTTTCTCCCTCAGGTCAGTATATTATATTATATTGAAAAGTAATTATGCAGCGAAAGTAAAATGTCAAACTGCAGATGTCTGGTAACAAGTAGTACAGATGTGAACGATTCTATTATGTGCCATCTTGCAGACATCTTTATACCTTTCCTCTGAAGCTTCACCCTATGTGCTTATACATTTGAGTATTTATGCACCCTGGATGAGATTTGCTTTCCGCCCCCCCCTCCTTTGCAGCATCTAGATCCCAAGCTGGGTTGCCTTGTTGGCAATGATTGATTACCCAATATCTAATTAAACCTGATCCAATCACTTATTATGCAGAGTGGAACAAACAAACTGAAGTCGACTGTCAGAGCTGTGATTGATGATACTGCCAATCCAGCTTTTGTTGCGTCTAATGTCCTGACGCTTGTTACAACCAGCCAAAGCTGCGCTGGACAAAGCGTTCTGTCACTCTTCACACAAATTCACTCCCCTCCCCCCCCAACACGCTTCTCTCGCTCTCTCTTTTTTTCTTTTTTTTTTTTTTTAAGAAAAAATTATTGAGAACAGCAGAGGTTCTGTTTGGGTTAGTGTGTACAATGAGATCAAAGTCCCCTAGAGATCCAGAGTCCTTAAGTGGCAGGGAGTGGAAGAAAAAGAGTGTGTGCATGGGGGAGGTGGTGGCAGGAGGTGCACTTGGTATGGTAATGAACCTACCTTGGGGAGAGTGACAGATATGACATTAAAGCAAACCTAGCAGGGTAATAATTTCTTTTCTATTGTCTGCCAAGCAGGATTCTCTTCGCAGCTCTCATTTATAAATTTTTCAGTTTTAATGCTTTAATTATTTAAAATGCAAATAGGTTCCTGAAGAAAGAAGCAGAAAATACAAATTCCCTAAACAAATTCAACTTTTGAAGTTACATTCACACATTGTAAAACCTTTTTCTCGTGCCTTGCATTAGCTTAGGTTAGTTAGATTTCACGGTGGGTTTGGGTTGCTTTTTTTCAGTGAGTCAAAAATTAGTTAAATTTTTTGTAGTTTTTCATGTTCATATTTTTATCAGTTCAAGCCAATTATTTTTTTGTTTCTGCTTGGACAACAAGTGAAATAAAAAATCAGATTCCCTTGAAAAGAACTACTCAGAAAAATGTAAAGAGGCTTTTTATGATGGTATTTCCTGATATTATCTGTATTTCAAATGTTCAAGCTGTATTTAGTTATTAGGGAAATTGATTATTTATATCCCTTCATATGTTGAAAATTCCTTTTAAAAGTGTCCCTCCTCATATAAATAGTTTATCCTCAATGTGGACAATCTATATGTGCATGTGCACATGTGAATGATTCCATGTGATAACTGGAAGAAATTGTAAATGTATTTTTCAAAACCTTATGCAATTAATCATATGTTTACAATTCCATCACCTACCTTGTAATCTAGCTACAAATCTAAGATTCCTGACTCCTGTAGAGCTTCAAACAGCTGATATTCAGAACAAAGCTAAAACAAGAGAAACAAAATTCAGTAAGATTTTAAACTTTTTTACTCTTAAGCTAGAATTTTTTGGAACAGTTATTCTTTCTGAATAAATGAATAAAAATAAACAGCTTGCAACCCTTTTTTTTTTTTTTTCCTAGACAGGTATTAAAATTCTAAAGTATATTTGTTTCTTTTCCCTGCCAGGTCAGACACAAGAGCTTTGCACATTTGGCCAAAAGCTGTGAAGGTTCCTAGGTCAACATATTTCAGTTCAATACTTCTTCATGTCTAGAAAAAAACATGTAGATTATTTATGGGCATGTTTTAAATATTTTACTCCTCTGTCCTAGCCCTCAGATCTAAATGGTTCAGCACCTGGGTGGATGAGTGAGTTCATGAAATAACCCCAGTATCACTAATGAAAACTCTTAAATCATACCAAAAAGATGTCTCTGTCATAAATTAAGAAGAAGTCAGGTTAGAGAAATAGTTCACAGATTGGTTCACAGCATGGACGAGGTGGAAAGGGTCCTCTGGAAATCAGCTGATCCAACCTCCTTGCTCAAGCAGAACCACATAAAATCATTTCCCCAAGACCATGATTAGGCTTTTTCAGTATCTCCAACAATGGAGACTTCACAGCCTTCCTGGGCAACCTGTGGCAGTGCTTGGCCACCCTGACAGTAAAAACCTGTTTCCTTACATTCACACAGAGCCTGTTGTGTTTCACTTTGCACCCATCACTTCTTGTTCTGACACTGGGCGCCACTGAATAGTCTCTCTCCATCCTCTTTGCACCCTCCCTTCAGATATTTATAGACACTGATGAGCCCTGAGCCTTCTCTTTCCCTGGCTGAACAGTCCCAGCTCTCTCATATGACAGATGCTGCAGGCCTTAACCACCTTAGTGGCATTTGCAGAACTCTCTCCAGTATGTCCACATCTCTCTAGCACGGTGGAGCCCAGAACTGGGCACAGAGCTCCAGGAGTGGCCTCAGAAAATGCTGAGCAGAGGGGATGGTGTTTTATCACTGGCACTAGAGGATGGGCCATAATCATGCATCATGGGTACACAGTGCCAGCCAATTTAGCCCAAAATTGTTACCTTTTAGAGACATATACTCACTGCATGGGGCTTTATTTTTGTCAGAGGACTATCTGCTAAGCTGTGTTAGCATTCAAACAAATTCATCTTGAAAGGATGTAATACACAAAAGCACTTGCAGGATTTTAAGGATAGGCTTGAGGGTAGAATACAGCCCTTCTTTACAAGCAAAGACAGTAGTGGAAGTCAAGACTGGAAAATACCAATACAGAAAAAAAAGAGGTTTGGAGGGTGCAGAGCTACAGAGGAAACAGTAGCCTTGTGAATGTCCATACCAGAGCTGCATGGAGACCTTTATCTTATGCTCACAGTAGTGTCACAGCAGTATCAGGTTGTCTGTCTTGATAGGAGTCTTCTTTCAAGAATAGCTACATTGCTAGATTAGTCACCTTGGCACAAATAGCAAGAAAAACAAGCTTCTAGCATTCAGACTGAGTCTGTTGCAGAGGTAGAGCTAACACAAACTTCAGGTACTGATGATACCTAGCTCACCTAGTTCTAATTTTATGGCTCAACTGTAGCTACCCATCCCCTTCCGCAATAAACCAACAAACATTACATTGGTTGGAAGTTGCATGGAAGTTGCAGAGCTACAGTGAGGTAAGAAGCAGAAGAATCAAGCCTCAAGTATTTTAATCATGCAGACATACATGGAGTTAAGAAGAAAAAAATGAGAAAAAAAATCAAAGAAAGAAAATGGGTTTCTCACAGCATTAAAAATAAATGTTTTACACTAGGGCACTAGGAGGCTAACATTACCAAAGGAAGCTAAATTTAGCCTGTGAAAGGTTATCTTGGGCAAGCACTTATGGTGCATTTCTCTAAATTTTCACTTCAATTAATCTCTAGAAATTCAGTGTCTGATCCCAGTGACAGTAGCCTCTGGCTTCTTGAGAGCGACTGCCGAGGAAAAATTATCTGACACATATCAAACAAGCAAGAAATGACACTGGACAACATTAATCAAAACTTTCTCATTTCCTGAAGAATTAAGCATTAAATAATTAATTCCAGCACTACAGGCAGCTGTAAAAGAGGCCTCGTGCCTCCCCGCTGGTAAGAATTTGTCCTTGTCTAAAAGACTAGATTGATATATTTATTATTTATCAGATTAATCATGGCCAAGAACATTATAGATTGGCAGCCAAGCCCAGCCAGTTATATTGTAGTGGCCTGTTATTGGAGCTTGGAAAGAATCTGGTACATCAGCAACATTCAAAAGGGGGAAAAGTAGAAGAATTTCCCCCCAAGAAATATTTTAAAAAACCAAGCAAGCAAACAAACAAAAAAACGCAACTAAAAATGAAAAATACCATTCAAATATTTGGGGGTTTTGTTTGTTGAGGTTTTGGGTTTTTTGTTGGTGGGGTTTTTTTTAAGGAATCGGACAAAGAAGGTGTCATTGATTCAGCAACTCAGTGGAGGCTGCTAGCTCCTGGGGTCATTTTTATTTCTGTTTGCTAAGGACTGAAGGAGGCCCTTAGGATGTGGGTCAGAATATCAACTATTCTATGTGAAGCCACAATCATTAGTTTTAAAACACAGTTTCAGTGACAGACAGATATAAATCAATTTAACCAACACGAACACGATAAAACACTTCCTACCCTTAATTTTCCTTTTGTTTATCCAAGTACTGTAGCTGTGAGACTGATTTATGGTTTAGGTTTTCTTTAATTTTTGCTAGCTGGCAAAAAAACATGGTACCAAGTAGCAGGGTAACTACAAAGTTACAACCTAGGCAATCAGCATGCCAAGATTCTGTAGATTAATAGGTGTCAAACAAAATAAACTTCATATCATTTCATGTAATTTTACCATGCAGTCCTTGCTCTGGGGCTTTTTTCCTCTTTTTCAATTTTTCCCCTTATTGCTTGCATTCTGACAATCACCAAAATAACATTTTACAGGGAATTTTTCAATTTGAATAGAGGATTTCTCACTTCCTTTCAATAAGCCTGGACACACAGTCAAAGGAAACCACAACTGTGGGAATCACAACTTAGGGATGCTAATCCAAATGCTAGCTTCTCCTCTACATCTTCTTTTCTTGTTTAGGTGGTGAAGGAAGGATGAGTGTGTCTCGGTTTGAGGGGGAGGTGAATTTTTCAGGGAGCTGTGGGCAAACCAATCAATGGTCAGGTTTGAATGTTGGCACTTTCAGTGGCCACTGAGGTGTTAGACACGCCTCCGAGGACACAAGGCATTAAAAGCAGGGACTCCCAGAGGGTCTGCCTCTTTCTGGGTTCCACTTTCAGCAGAGAAAAATCCTCTCCCCTGCCCAGCTGGGGAGGCTGACTGGGGGAGGGGAGCCATGTGGCCAGGCTGAGGAGAACCACGCGGCCGGGCTGAGGTGAGCTGGGGCCCGGGGGGCGAAAAGAGTGAATGAGACTGGAGCTGAGCTGGCTCATCCAGGATGGAGGGGTGGAAAACTGTGGAAGTGCCTTCCCCGCTCCCCACCTCCCCTCCGGGAGAAGGTGCCCAGTCAGGTGGGAGTTGCCCAGCCTGGGAGTGCCTGAGCCTGCAGCCCTGCCGGGAGCCAGGAACTGTTAACTCTTTCTGAGGCAGAAGGAAACTTTTCTTAGACATTGATTCTCATGGCTAGTGGCTTCAGAAGAGAGAGAGAAACAGCTTGGGACTGAGATGATAAAAGAAGATGAAAAGAATCCCAGATGGGCAGGGATGAAGAAGAGTAGCTTTTTGAGCTGGACTTTTCTTGCATAATGTTAGCCATAGACTGAACTTGAGTCTCTTTTGAGCATAAACTTCATTTTGGGGTGGATGTGGCCAGCTCGACTTGCTGCAGTGGAGTGAACAGAGAGGAGAAGAGGAGGGTGTAGTGGTGCCCTTTGCCCGCAGAGAAGAAACCCTCGGCCCCAGGGGAAAAATGGGGAGAGCCCGGCATGCAAGCATCCTTAAAAAGAGCCCTGTATGCAGCTTTGGCCCATGGACCGTGGTGAGAACGCTGGACATGGAGAAGAGCGTGTCACCACGGCAGCCAGGTGGTGCCACGAGTGACACAAACACACATAAAGGGTAGACCTGTGTTTTTCTGAGGAGCAGTCTGTGGTGTGGGAAAGACTCCTCTCTCCCTTGCTGAATTGAAGATTAGTTTTTTGAGTGGTGATTGTTTGATTTAAAACCCAAGGTTTTAGTGCCATGGAGGGTAATGTGTGAGGGGTGGGAATTGGGAAGAGGAGAAGAAATGCTCTGGGAAGTTTTCATTTCTGGTTTTTTTTGTGTGTGTGTTTAAGGTGTTTGGTTTGGGTTTTTTTTTTCCTATTTCTGTTCTTATGTAATGTAATAAAGTTTTGTCTTTTGTTTTCAAGATTTGAGCCTTCTCTGCTCTATTCCTGATCACATCCCACAGTAGTTGCTAGGAAAAACATATATTCATGGGTGCATCAACATCTGGCCAGTAGAAACCCATGACAGAGTGAAACTTCTCTTACCCCACAAAAAGTTTACTGCCATGTATATCTCCCCAGTTTTCTCTTTTGATGTTACTTACGTAGTATCTGGCAACAAAAAAAAAACCCATAAAGAAGTATGCTATGTACTTGATGAGTGAGAAGTAATGAGATATTCCTTAAGGGCAATTTTGGTTCCACACAGACCAGGAGTGCCCTACTAGTCTATTAGACAGGAAATTTCAGGGTGGTCAGACTTACTGAGCATTTTATTTTAAAAAGATGTGTAAGAGAAAAGAGAGCAACAGCAAAATAAGGGCCTAAAACAGCAGAAAGAAGAGTCAGTAGAAGCCATGCTTCTTTGACCTGAGATAGATAAAGAAATGTTTGATAAACATTTCATTAAGATTAGAAGAATGTTCACACTACATCACATGTAGAACCCATTCAGTCCACATAAAACCAAACTGTTCATTCATAGGTTAGACTATAAAGCCTCCAACTTTTATAGAAACCAACAAGGGATTCTCAGAGTCCAGAGATCATGAAGTTAAGAATTTCCAGTGGTTCTGAGATCTGAGGTCAAAGGTTTCCTGAGCTGGAAGAATGAACCTTGAATATAACTAATCTAGATGGACTCTTCTACCATGACTTCTGCCTGCTTATTGATTTCATGTGACTAATGACTAGCGGTGTCCGGTAGCAATCAGTTTTACATTTAACTATGCATTTCAAAACTAACTCCCTCTCTTTTATTTTGAACAAGCTACTTTCAGAAGCCAAAGAACATTTTCCTCCTCACCTGCTCCTTGTGGCTTGTGAGATTACCACCACTGAGCATACTGACAGTAATAGGTTGTTGTCAACAGCATTTTCTTCACTTCTCATCATAATCTTCTGCTTTGGAGCACAATCAAGTCTGATGCATCAAGCAGCTACTTTATCTTTCTTAAGAGTTTTATCTCTTATCTTTCTTAAATGTTCTATTTCAGTGCAGGGAAAAAGGATGTTTTCCTTATCAGGTACCAGTGGAGAATACTTAGACAAATAAGAAAAGTGGAAGGTAAAAAATAAAAGGTTTGTTCATACAAATGTTTTAATCTTTCCAAATCCTCTCAGAGGGCTAGACCATTAGTATCTTATAGTTAAGGGATATTTTATGGCCAACAAGGGTATTCTGCTTACAATGAGACAAGCCACAGCTTTTGTGTAGAAGAGAAAAAAATAAATTTGATTGAGGATAATCTTAAAGAAGGCTCCAAAACTTTAACACTTGAAAAATTAAATTTGAAAAAATTCCATGAGAAATACTTTTTTCTTCAAACACTTTAGCAAGTGTTGCAGAGCCAACTGATATATTTTATTTTATTAAACAGAAGAAGAGAGTGAAAATTTACCTTGCCTTCTGCAACACAACTACTTCAAAGATAGTCTTGGACATTAACCTGAGGATGTGCTGAATACTTTAAAAATCAGATCATTTACTGTGACACATTTCAAAGATACCCAAAAGCATGTGAGAGAATAATTAAACAAACCCCCAAAAACTCAGTCCTTGTTTTCCACAGAGACATATGTGTCTGATTAAATTAGCTGGGTAAACTTCAACGAATATGTGCAATCCCCAGTGGCAGCACTGTGGACAGCATCCTCCTTAATGGGAGACAACAAGCTGCTCCTGAAGGAAAAAGAAGAGGCTGGTCCCTGGTGGTTACCAGCCCTCTGTTTACATCCCTCTTTGCCTCTTGATGCACAGGAGAAAACCCCTGGCTATTCCAGCCAGAAATGTGACAAAGCTCCAGCCTTTGGAGGTTTGTGCAACACTCCCCTGAGGCCCCTCTGCTGTGAGCTAACGAGCAGCTCTCCTGGCAGGTCCCCCGGGAGTGATTAACACCCCCGACCACAACACCCCCCGTTCTGGTCTTGGCATTTTAAGTGAGTGCCTGAATCCTTAGGCTGCCTCCACTCTCAAAGACCCCATCCTTCCCAGGGCCTGCTGAAGGGCTCAGGGCCAGCTCAGCCCCAGTCCAGCCACAGGCAGTTCCACCCTGCTGGTGATGGGCACAGGTGTTGCAGCCAGTGCTGCAGGCCAGGGTCACACCAAACCTGCAAAAGCTTTTCCAGTGCTCTGCCATCAATACCTTGCAGCTGATTTTCCCTATGTTCCATGCCACACCTGAGTACAGTGGAACCACAGCTGTAAAGAGCTTTTTTTGTGTGTGTGTGTGTGCAGGTAGAGCAACTCTTACATGGTTGCCTTTTGTTGTGGTAGACAAATATCCTTATGACTGAATATAACCAGTTATCCCCAAACCTGAAAGCTTTGTAGCTATACCACGCTGTATAGTTAAATTCAGGCTTTTGCTCTGACATCTCTCCAATGAGGGATGCACCTTCTCTCTAAGACTTTTTTCCCTTCCTCCAAATATTTATGTTCTCTGTACAGGATAATTAGACTCCCTGCTTCTACTTCTAAATGCAAATAGGCAACTTCAAACCTGAAATTAGGAAATTAATAAGGAAATAGATTCAATTCTGCTGAACTCAGCAGGCCAAAGATAGATATTTTCAATGCCTGCACAAAAGTAAATTATGTAATGTTTTTCAAAGGGAAAATGTTTGCTAGAACACGAGGCATAAGCAAAACTGTACAGCTTAAAATGTCTATAATGGAGTACAGAATATATTCTTATATGGATGAGAAGCCATGGGAGAGTGGGTGGTTCTGATGCTTATGGTTTTCTATTTTAACTGCAAAGGTTAAAAGCAAAGTCTAGCAGGCCTTTTTTTGTTTGATGCAGCACCAAAATGAAGCCATGTAGTCTTGCTCAGAAACCAAGGGGCTTCTATGCCTCCTGGGGAGCCTGAAGAAGTACTTTTTTTAGTTTAACTCTGGTTTTGTCATACTGAGAACCCAGGGTCTACTACTATTACTAGTGTAATAATTTATGAAACAAAGTAAGCAATCTCTCACAAAGCCCGCAGAAAGAAAAGCTTATGGCTGATTCTAAGCAAAAGCATCACGAGTGTCACATCTGCATTTTAGGCAACTGCTCTCTAATATCAGGTTTATTATCTGACATCACATACTTGTCACAGTTCTCCTCAGAGAAAGAATGTATTGTAAAAGGTCAGCATAAAAAACCCTGCTGTGGATCTATGAATTGTTCACAAACATCTTAAAATACAAGTGTGTGCTTTTGTATAAAAGAGGAACTAGTGGAAATATTGAAACCAAGCATAATTTTGTGTTAATGTATATATTCTTTTATGTACTCCTACACATATTTTCATGAATAAAATGCACAATCAGCTTTTGAATATTGCATATTACTTCTCAGATGACACTTACCTTGCACAAAGTTGACTTTTTCTCTGAGCATTGCTTAAGCATTTGTAATTCCTTCTTAAAACATACAGTTATTTTACACTTTATTCTAAAGAAATGATGAAGACCTTCCCATATTCAGTCATTAAATGCTAAAAGAAACAGAAGGTAAGCTGCTTCTTATTTTTCATAAGCTCTAGTTCAAGAAAATCTCTGGTTGGAATTATGGGAAGTTTTTTGTAAAACAGCAAGCTTTGAAAACTAGATAAAACCTTTAATATGCATTTGCTAAAGAAGAAAGGAAAAAAAAACTCCAGGAAAATGATTGAAAACATTGATTCTAATGGAAAAGTTGAGCATGGCTGAGCATTCAAATCTAAACCAACAACCTGGCCATGAAGGAGGGAGCCCAAACACCGGTAGTACCAAGCTTAGGACCAGCTGTTTCTCAGCTGGCCTTTGAGTTTGGGGTGAGCTCCATGGCATCAGAGCATCTGTCTGGGCCACAGGAAGCAGAAGCAGGTCTAGGGCCAACTAACACCCCTTGTGCTGTCAGAAAAGGGCAATCAGGACAGAGCACTTCAATCTTATGTTTTTATTCTCCGGTGGTGACTGTGATAAACATCAGAGAGATTCAGAGAACCAGATCCCAGTAAATCAGGTTAGGCTGAAAAAGAACAACCAGACCTGTAGTCACATCTCACACAGATGGAAGAGAAGTTTAACCTTCTGAAGTGAGATTGACTGCAACAGAAAGCAAAATCAGAAACAAAAATGATACAGTAACTGGGTATTTATTTGCTGCTTACTACATCTTCCCTTCAACAATTTTGAAAGGACGTGGCTGTGTGGAATAGGGGAGAGCTGTCTATTTGCAGTATTCTGGGTAAGAGGAAACTTCTGAGAATGTAAGTAAAGAATTTTAAGAGCACAAGAGGGACATAGAGAGAAAGAGAGAAGATATGTAACAAAACCTTAAAGGAGATGGAGGGATAGGGAAGACTTTTCATGAGGACTACAGGAAACTGCACAGAACTGGTTGTATATTGATACTCCATTGAGATGATGATAGACTAAAATAGGGAAAATATATGCCCTGGCAAGATATGGTAGGCAGAAGGAGATATTTTTGTAAGTTTCTTGTAGTTTCTTACTCTTTTTTTGCCCATCCAATCTACATAGGATGTCATTATTACTAAGTTTTCATTGCCCTACTTTGAATTCTGACAAAGCTTAGTTCTAGATCTTATAAATCATACTGCTTACTTCACTTTATGCTGTGGCCAGATCTAAACACCTGGTTTATATTAAACCCTGACATAAATGGTGATATCTGAGTGAATGTGGAGTGGAGACACTGAGTTATTCCACATCTACTAAATCGTTATATGTCAGTGACTGAAGCAGGAGTAAGAACAATGCTATGTACTGTTTTCACTGCTCTGTAACATTATACCCAATAAGGATTTATCATTTCATGTGATATGGAATTGATGGAAAATATTAAATTAAGCAAATTGAACCTCCAGAATATCTTCCACAAGGCATTTTAATGATTCATATGAGAGCTGGAACAAGTAGGATAAAGTGTTTCCAAGACCAAACTGACTCATTGCCTTTCACACACTGGGTGACAGCTTTCACTCTTTGTCAGTTGACTGACACCTCTGACCATCACTCCATTTCCAGCTGTGACACAACACGGGAGGTAACTCCAAACTCAGAGGACACTAGATAATACCACATAGCAGCTTCGTCCCTACAGGAAAGTCAAGTTGAGGAATATATAGTTTTCACTAGAGCTTAGAGACAAGTTAAAAAAACTAGGTTAGGGATTGGATGCTTTTGATATCACTTCCCCTAACTTCCAAACCTCCAGCCTTGGGAAGTGGGTACTGAGGGCTTGTCTGATGCTCAGCCTTAACGCAGGAGTATTAAAGGTATGTTAACTTTACAACTGAAAATAATATTATTTTGTAAACTCAGTGCTGCCCTGCTACAGCTGTATTAGATTCCATGAGTAAACTCAGCCAGTGCCCTGCCTATCCACCACCAAAGTCCTGTTCATCCCTAATTCAACCCCATCTGCTTGAGAGAAAAATCTTCCTCATGCTGTCAAGTGTGGCTTTTACTGAATACTGAATGCTCTCTTCACATCCAGGCTTCACGCATTCCTGCAGACCCCTGTGAGGAGATCCCATGCTGATCATAATGGAGAGCTCCACTCTTCTCCCTGCTCCCCCTCCCCTTGTGTACCACAAGCCTCCAACTCTTCAGCCCATCAGCAAAGAAGAACAGAACAAGATGATACCTCCAACAGGGAACATTTAGACCTGTTGGGGAAAAGTGAAACAGATTAAATTATTAAAAAAAAAAAAAAGTCTATGTAGTGTCTTTTGGAGAACTGGCTTTTCCCTCCAGTCTATTTGTTGGCTTCTTCAAGCTACAGTGGTCCCACACAGTCCCTAGGGAAATCTCTTAATGTACATCACCTTTGAGCCTTTGGGCTGAAAGTTTATTCTTCACTGCAGGCAGAACCTCTTTTCCTTTCAGAAGTCTCCCTGTTGGTGTTCATGTTGCAAACACCCTGTTTGGTCTCTGTGTCAGGACAAGAGTACAAGATACATTGACTTTGGCAGCAAAGCCAAAGTAGGTTCTTTTTCCCAAGCACTTGTTCCCACACACTAGTTCACTGACCTTTCATCAGTAACCAGATAACAGTTTTGGAGACCACACTGTGAATCAGTTCTCTGAAATGATCAGAGTTACAATATAATCCTTTTTTGCAGTTTTTCGTTTGTTTGTTTTTGGTTGGGGGGGGGGAGGGGCAGGTGTACTGATTTGCAAAACAAAAAAAGCCCGTGGAACAAAAGCCACCTTATACAGAATGGCCACGGGGCAAGAGCCAAGGGGGTGCATCCTCTGAAGTTGTCATGCTGAGTAACAACACCGGGTATCCTGTGATGCCTCCAGCTCACCTTGCCCCAAGCTGCATTCCCTGACAGAGCAGACTGTGTCATGTCACAAAAGATAAAACAGTCCTTCCTCCTCCTGTGAAGGCTTGGGTGGAGTTGGAGCACACCAGCTAGGGTACACAAGCAGCCATGCTCCCTTCTGCCTCACCACACCACTTTAAAAGAACAAGTGCTTTTAAAACAACTGGAAGATCTGTTAAATTACAGTTTCCTCTCTGTCACAAATTCTGTAATGTAAATACATTCCAGCAGCAAGATTTACTTTTAAAAAATATGAGAAACACAAGACAAATATTTGTGCCTGCTGCACAAATAACATGGTGTGATTTTACTGTTGATAATATAGCAGCATCTTTTAAAGCTGATGTCTAGTACTGGCTGCTGAACAACATTGAAATGAAAAGAATTGATAAATAATGGGGTTTGTTGCCAAAGCCCAGATAGTATCTGTTTCCTAAAAACCAACCAAAACTGAAACTGGGGTAGAAAATTATATTGGAGGGGAACAGAAAGAACTTTTAAAGATGTTATTCCCATATTTACATCTTATTGGCAGCTGCTACCATTTCTCACCCACCTATTTATCTCACAGCAAAAAGTTGTCACCTAAGTCTCTAAGGCAGAGGAAAACCAGCAAGACTTAGCAAGAATTTGAGATTCATGATCATATGAGTCATGTTGTTAATGTTACCTGTGTTTATGAGGTACTAACGTACAGATGGCAGGATAGTTTACTTCACTTTGGCCTTATTATTGTTATTCTTTCCCCTATTTTCTCCCTCTGGCCTCAGTCTTTCTAAGAACTTTCTACCTCCCACAAGACTTGTGTGTTCTTCCATTTGCACATGAAATATATGGTTGCCATTTTTTAAATCAAACTGAGTCTGGGGATTATCCTGACCTGAAACACCAATAGCAGCTCTCACAGTCACAGTCCATTGAACATTATTAATTTATGATCACATCTTGCTGTGCCTTAGCCACTTTCACTCTTTCTCTGAACTGACTTACCACAGCAAGCCTGCCTGCTGCACAAAATACTACAAAGTAGGATAACATCCTGCTGAGATACGTGGTATGTCAGGTAATGGGAAAGTATGCCTCATCTGAAGGTCAGAAAAGTTTTCTGGTTTCTGTTTTGATTCTTCTAGTTGTGCTTAGTAAAAGTCATGTAGGAGCACAGATAATTTAATTTAGCATTTAGATGTAGAAAGGCTATGATTTCTCTTTGAAATAATTTTGTCTTTGTCATGCTCCAATATAATCAGTCTTGTCTTCAAATAAAGGGATATGAAAACAAAAAGTATCCAGAAACCTACCTCTTCTGTTAATTGTACCTGAGGAAGAAAGCCTCATGCAGGCTCTTTCACCAGCCAAAGCCATGATTTTCCAATACATTTGGAAGTGAAAGCCTACACAGCTATATGATATTTTCAACATTGTTTTTCAAATTTCTAAACCCCTTAAATAAGAAGCAACATAAGGAAAGGGCTACTTGATCATTTGTTAAACAAATATCAAAGATATGCATACTAATGCCAGAAGGAGTGCTTTCGGGTGTTCTATTTACAGAATTGTAATTACATTTGCTGTTTGAATTGGCCCTCCAAAGAATTAAAAATAAGCAGCCATGGCTTTTTATTGCTATCCAGTGTTCCCTGGTGGCTTCTCTCTGAGTGTTCTGACTGGCAATTGTTCCAGGCTTCCTTGTGCCAGTAATGCATTTGTTAATTAGGCTAAGAGTACTACAAAACCCACAACACAAGCCTCTTGTCAGCATATGCTGATCTAACCTCTTGAAAGGACAGTTATTTAAATAGATGCCTTTTGAGCTTTTGCTGGGGGACTTTTTCAAACATGTAAATATTCCTCTAAATATTAGTTATGCTGGTTTAAATTTTTATGGGATCAAATATTTGTTTAATTCTTGTTTTCCATGTTCACTTTTCCATTTCAATGTGCTTTCCTCCCCTAATCTCCTATACATAAAATAAGGAAGACTTGAAAACAAACTTTTTTGACACCAGTCTAAACAGCTTTCTGCACCTCTAGTTATATCTAATATCAGCTCTGCAAAGACTAGGAGGAACATGGAGATTTTGCAGTTTTTTGCACCAGCATTAAGGACACATAAACAGCACCAAAGACATTCCAGAGACCAAGAGGACAATCCACAGTGGATGGGGACTTTCTAAAAATCCTGCACATCAAGCAGCTCTGATTCTGTGCTCCAGCCATTCAGATGGAAAGAAAAGGGATGAGCTCAGTTAGACTGCAACTTCATCACTGGTTTGAGAATGATCTGGCAGCAAATACTCACTGCAGTTCATCAGTCCTTTTTAATAATTTTCACCTGTCCAAAGGTTGCCACCTACTCTGTAATCTACAAACCTGTTTTCACATCATTCTCCATAAGTCTTTATGTAGGAAATCTGTAAGTTATGGGAACATTGCTTGTCAAGAAGAAAAAAAAGAAATTCAGGCCAAGAGGAAAGCTGCAGAAACTTGGTGCAGCTAATCCTAGAGAATATACACGAATAAAATTTATATTTTAAAACAAAACACAATAAAGGGATACCTTTGATTTTCCTATTAGATGATAAAATACTTAAACTGTAATCATTGCAAAGACAATTTTATCAGATTTTATTTTAGGTTATTTTTACCTATATTTTTATGCAGATTTCTTGAAACAAGTTGTTTTGAATTATTATTATTATTATTATTATTATTATTATTATTATTATTATTATTATTATTATTATTATTATTATTATTATTATTCCATGTATAATGGGACTCAACATTTTAGAAAAAGCTCAGACAACAGTGCTTACTGCTACTCGCAGAGTAAAAAGTTAGTCATCTCAATTCAGCATATAATGACATTGAAAAAAGTGGGTTGGTCTTCCCAACAAAAATACCATGATTCACTTGGAAGTCAAGCAACTGTGTTTGGAAAGTTCTCTGTTCTGGTTATCTGCCCAACCATGTACTCAGGGGTGGGCTGAAGCTTGATTTTTCTGTAGCTGCCTGCTTCTACATTGAAAATATTTGCCTTTTGTCCCCTCTGGAAAAGAAATAAAAAAGAAAAGGAAATATTAAAATATTTAAGATGGCAGAAAATGAAGAGAAAGACACTCTAAGTCATCTGATAGATAGATAGATAGATAGATAGATAGATAGATAGATAGATAGATAGATAGATAGATAGATAGACAGATAGATAGATAGATAATGTCTATATATGTACCTTTTCTTTTATGTTCTTGCCTCAACAGATACATAACAGAAAATACATTTTCAGTAAGAAGTGTTCTGTTTCTGAGAGTGGATATCAGAGTAATTCAATCATGAGTCAATGCAAGCGGAATTTCTGGATGCAAATTTCCAAGCTCCTCCTTTTTTAACCCAGTTCAGGAGAGGAGAGAGGAGAGTCTGGCTGCTCTGCTGATGAAGGCATGGGTCACTGCTTTTACATCCATGTCAGCCAGGAAGGAACAAGCCCTGGCCCAGCCCAGCACTCCCTCCTCAGGGCTGTTAGTGAATTCGTGTTTTACCTAGGATCACCAGGCCTCGTTTAAGTCAGCTCTAGCACTGCTACACATCACAGCACTATAGCAACAGCAGTGCAGAGGTGCTAAAACACACTGGGGGTGAAGAAAAGGATGGGGACGAGGCCCATGAGCAGGCCTCGCAAGACCTGTCCTTTGATAAATTCACAAAATGACATAAATGAGCAGGGATTGAGATTCTGAACTACAATGAAGCCTAATACATTGAACATCAAAGTGTCAGCCAACTCATTAACTTGTGCTGTGAAACATGAAGCAGGAGAACAGAAAATATTTGCCTTTGCAGAAAATATTTGATGAGCATTTCACTTGAGAAAGAAGTGTTAGAAATGCCTACACAATTTACTTGCATGTGTAACTGCCTTTACAACCAAGCCAGCACTGTGAAACTCTCCAAAATCTTGGTTTTGGCATTTCTTGCTCAAGGCTGAATTTTAGTACGGACTGGGTTTCCAGACCTTGACTTTTTCCCCCTTTTAGACTATTGTCAAATGAGAAGGTCTGGGAAAGAAAAGGATGGGGAAATGATCTCATGGGACATAGTTTTAATTTACAATATTCCATAATTAAAGCTGCCACAAGCAAAATACTGGCTCAAGTAAGGCCAAACCCACAGTCTTTGAGCTCCTGGGAAGTTCCTCAGTCATTCTGTGATAGGGAGGAAAGGTGCTCGATTCCTGAAGTGCAAGAGATGAAATTACCCTGTGTAGGGAAGAAGGAGACAAAACCAAAAAAAAGTTTAAAATAACAGTCAGGTCTTTTCTACTGTTGAGTAATGGCCAAGTGCCAATTCCAACAAAGAGGTGCATCTGTTCCAGCAACCTCAAACACCTACTGCTACCCAATACCTCCTGGTGTACCTGTTTCCTCTGGTATTCATGGCCATGTACCATAAGTTTTGGTACTGCTTCCCTGTCCTGCCCCACCATGGTTCCAGGAGTTCCTTTCGTCTTCAGTTGCACAGCCCTTGGTTGGTGCCATCAAAACAGAATTTTGAAAGTTCAGGGAAATTAAATCAGAGAAGTAGCAACACTTCTTCATTTATGATTTTTTGTATAGAGACCTGACAAGTTTTCTAACTCCTGAAACAAAAGAGAATAACCAAAGTCCTGCAGAATCATGAGATCAGTGAAACACTACTTTATACCTGTATTTAAGGCTGAGTTTTGAACAGAAAATAATCACATAGGTTCAAAGGCCTCCAAAAGCTGAGTAGAATAAAAGAAACGGACAGTTCTTAGCACTTGAAGCAATTTCAGATTCCCAGGTGTCATACTTAATTTCTGACTATTTGGTGTGTCAGCAGTATATGATAAACCCTCAGCTAGCTGAAATCTTACAGTAGAAGTACAGAACCAGGGATATCTTAGAATGGATAACACAATATTTTTCTGATACTATGCCCATCAACTTTTCTACAAAACTTTTGTCTTGGATGCTGTTAAATAATGTTTTTTGTACTCCTGGCTGTGACACCTGGCAATTTAAAATAGTACCTATTTTTCACTGGATCTTATATAAGGACATAAATTTTCAAACCCTGAGCTGGGGCTCAGAAAGTCTTGACAGCTTTTCACAACACAGTGGCAGGCTTTCTTCCCTGTTCCTGTTTACACCTCTTTGCTCCCTCTGAGAGGTTCTGAGTGGTACATCTTAATAAATTGCTAGAACTAGTGAATGACACAAATTACAGGCAGCTCTGCAGAATATTCTGTGGTAACCTCAGTGTATGTCCCTGGGAATACTGTACCACTGACAGTAACCAAAGTTCAGTCTACCCTGAGAAGGTAGACTGAAAATCGACCAGAAATTTTTTAGAGGTGCCCATGAAATACTTTTATCATCTAAATGTCAAAGTGAGTCTGCCATGGTCATTTCACCAGTCCATCTATTTCATCCTTATTTCCCAGAAAATTCACCTCTACTTGGTGATAAATTCTCTTGATATTTTCTGGTTCCTCCATGGAGCATTATTTTTTATTTCCAGGAAAATAAGATATAGCATGAGCACAAATGGAAGCAATTGGTTTACTACTTATTTTTTTTCCCCAATGCAAATTTTTTTCCATATGCAACAACATATAGACTGAACTAGGGCCTCAAGCATGTTAGGGTGAAATGTAATATGAATGGTCACCTGAAAATTATAATTTTTGTAGCATTGAAAGGAGATATTTACCATGCCCTTCTGCTGGTATTTTCAATATGTCTATGTATTTACCACACTTTACAGCATCAGTTCTTTCTGACCTGCCCAAATCCTACCAAAATTCTCTCTGTAACTTCAAAAGTTTAGTATTAGCATGGAATGCTCAGTATTCTCAAAACTATAATTGGTTGAAAATCTGGAGGAAGTGTTAACATTAGCAGGTGATGAAGAAAATAAAATGGTAGATGAAGACCAGACTTGATAACTGCAAAATAATATATAGTGACAAGTGTGACTCTACTCATAGATATGTACAGCTGTAGGCTTTTGTTAGATATTGCAATGCAGAAAATTAATCTTAGAATCTTTTTGAATTTTTCTCTGGAAGTATCAACAGTGTTCAGTGGCACCAAAAGAGAAGTAAAATACAAGGAATTATTTAGAAAAGAATTGAGAACAAAATGGCAACACTACATCATTATGCATTGAACCACAAAGAACTTGGTTTTTTGACAGTGACCATAATGTTGGATATTTATCAGCATGAACATTTATGCAGCAGAACAAGGACCAGTACAGAAAAAAATTATGAGAGATCTAGAATCTCATGTGAAATGGGATTGAATATTCTTGGATTCCATAGAATTACTCCGAAAAAATCCCAACCAAAAAACCCCAAA